>NC_137040.1:17082765-17102765 GCF_032717465.1 Coenobita brevimanus | reverse complement strand
AAAATAGCAAGAGTATATTTTTAAGGGACGTCAAAGTACTGAAGTGTTTACCGGCAAAATGATCTACAGTAAACCTCATTACTTCGAGAGATCTTTCATACGCTGAATAGATTCGTGTAGCGGCAGTGAAAGAAAAACATTGAACCATCTTATCAAAGAGAATAATGGCGATCGTTTTTAACCTATTAAGTTTTAACCCATTCACTTAAGACGTCTCCAATAATAGGTCTCTCCTAAAAGATGTGTGGAATATAAGATTTTTTTTTTTTTTTTTTTTTTTTTTTTTTTTATAGTGGCCAGAAATGAAGAGGGATCATTGTTGTATGTCTTGGGGCACTAGAAAAACAAAATCACCCTTTCATTTTTTTTTTTATTAGGTTTACTTACATTTATTTTTTATGACATCCCTTAGGTTGAAGAGGTTACGGCCGTACTTTGAAAACTGAGAGGGCTTAGAGCAGGGGTTCCTAAATGAGGGGAATTCCACCATGGGGGGAATTTGGACATTCCAGGAGGATATTAGCAGATGAAACTAAAATGACCAAAGTAGTGTTTTTGGTGTGTTGGTTATAGATTTGATATATTTTATGGTGAAGTGATTTTTGGCTTTTACTTTGTGCTTTGTATGAGTAAGGTCAGAATTTTGGCCCCAGTTATCATCATCCTGCATAAAAGCATACAATCTCTAAAATATTCTTTGAACTTTGCAAAGATCTCTGTAATACCGCTTGATATTTTGCTGTAACAAGCTAAACAGTACCATTTAATGGGAGATAATTATTGAATCTAATCATTTGAAACACCTCCCAAAGGGGGAGAAAATTCCCTCTTTGTAATGGGGGAATCATCTAAAATTTTCTGGCTGAAATGAGGAATGACAGGAAATGTTTGTGAATCTCTGGTGTAGAGGAAAGCACATCCCAGTGTTGGACTCATTATCAAAATACATGATTGAAAATAATTAAGTTTGACCATTTTGCATTGTTGCTAATTGTTTCATGTAAAGCGAAATGCAATGTTATTTTTTTCAGTTTTATTTTTTTTTCATTGACTCATAAAACTAGTGAGTTGCCATCACCATCTTTTCAGTAGTGGACCGCCAAAAGTATGTTGTCTGTTTTGATACTAACAGCAGTAAAACCTCTCCCTGTCCTCTTCCATACCCCTCCTTTCCCTCCTACCATACCCCTCCCTTCCCTCTTCCATACCTCTCCCTGTCCTCTTCCATACCCCTCCTTTCCCTCCTACCATACCCCTCCCTTCCCTCTTCCATACCTCTCCCTGTCCTCTTCCATACCCCTCCTTTCCCTCCTACCATACCCCTCCCTTCCCTTCCCTCTTCCATACCTCTCCCTGTCCTCTTCCATACCCCTCCTTTCCCTCCTACCATACCCCTCCCTTCCCTCTTCCATACCGCTCCATACCTGTCCTCTTCCATACCCCTCCTTTCCCTCCTACCATACCCCTCCCTTCCCTCTTCCATACCTCTCCCTGTCCCCTTCCATACCGCTCCCTCATTTAGCCATCCAAAAGCCTTCTTTCCCTCACATCTCCCCCACGTCTCCTTTTCCTCCTCCTACCCATTCCAGTACCCCCTTTCCCGACCTTCCCTACCAAGCCCACACTCACCCTTTCTTTCCCCCCCCCCTCCTCTCTCTTCACCCCACCTCCCCTTCCCACACGTGCCATCATTTCCAGCACTCACCTCCTCACTTTATGCCTCATTTCCGTCAGGCTGGGTTGGTAGACGAGGGCAGGAGTTGAAGTTTGTGGTAATGATGTGAGTAATGACACGCCTCTACTCCTTATTACACAACTTCACACCGATTATTTGCCAGGCCAGATGTGCCAACTTGCCCCCTTAACTCCCCTCAACGTACATGTGTCGGTTTTGTATGGCCACTCTTGTGTAAGTTTTTGTTGTGTATAACTTTACTTGAACTTTGCATGTTTGGGTAACTTACATGTTTGGCTTTAACATGGCCTCCTTGTGTTACGTTTTTGCTCTATATACCGTACTGCAGGGAGATTGTGAAATCAGTAGCATTGTGACATGGCTAGATATTCAGTGCAACAAAGTAATTTAGATTAGATGTGGGTAGGTTTACGTGTATGCGGGCGTGAACACCGAAACTGAACTGAACGAAAAAAAAAAAAAAAAAAATCAAAACGAAATTAACAATATAGGTTTTTAATCTGAATCTCCACTATTCATACCTCAGCTGCAGCTTACAACAATACACCCGACTCAGTGTTTTCTAGTCTGATGATAACTAATCAAATCCAGTATAGCCAAACTCAGCCGTAAATCATGACTAAACTGACTCAGCCTAAACTGAATGTAGCTCACTAGACAGCCGTTTCTCGACGTGACTGATTTCACGGTCTGCCTGAAACAAACCTGACCTTCCAGTACGAGCACGTGTGTATCATATTGTTCCTCTGACGTAAGTTTTGCTGTATATAACCTTCCACAACTCGCATATATCGGTGTAATACTGCCCCTCCTGTGTAAGTTTTGCTGTATATCTATACCCCTTCCCCCGAGGTGTATGAGTAAGCTTTGCCGTTTGTCTCTGCTGTAAAACGTACGCGAGGAAGTTTTGCCATATATCTTTCAAGGTCCAACCGAGCAGCCTGTGCCACAAGTGTATCAAGATGTGGGAGTTGCGTTATATACCTACGTGGAAGTTAAAAAATCGGAGTTGTATTATTTACATGGAAAAGATTCGGAATCGTACATAGTCGTGACATTAATAGTAAATCTGTTGTCTCAAGAAATGCATGGCTAACTGTAACCGTAATATATATTTTTAAGAACAGTGTATTGGAGCTTGATGCAAAAAGTCTTTAACGACAAGCGGTGCCAAGGCACAGCAAACCCGTTCCCGGCAGTCATTTTAGTGCTGGCGTATAAACACAACAGGATATTCTATAGGCAGGTTAGGAAAAACACAGGTGGGAGGCTGGAGTTTATTCTCTAACCTTCGAATGTAGCATTGTCTCTGATAAAAGGCCTCTGGTCGAAACGTTAGAGAATAAACTCCAGCCGCTCACCTGTGTGTTTCCTACAGAATCCACTTGTCGCTATGTAACATTCACAACAGGATATCTATTCAAAGATGTCACTTATCATATTTGGAGTAAATCGGGTGAAAATCGACGATTTTATGCCCATTTAAAATTTTAGGCTCGACCCACCTGACATTGACCCAACCTACCGCTAACTGGGGGGTGACCCCTCTGATGTAAAGAAGCATGTTGTAGGATGCAGATGTGAAAGATGCACCTTTAGGTTTTGGTTTCATGTCGATATGACGAATTTGAAAGGAATTATGGCGAATAAAGCTTTTTTTTTTCTCTCTCTTTTCTTTTTTTTTTTTTTTAGGCAACAGCCTGGGCCTTGGCCCAGTTTGGCCCAAAATTAATCAGGTAATCAGAAGGTCATAGCCCATCACCCCTCTAATTGTAGTCAAAATCGCACCAGTAGCTTTCGCGTCAAGTTGTTAACAGACATGCATACTGAGACAAACAGGCAATCCGAGTGAAATCAATACCCGTCCCCTAGCCCCTCTTGGGCGGGGACGGGTAATAATAGGACGGTTATCTCTTAGGCTCCTGTGACTCGATCAGTGATGAATATAATCGCCTGGCTTTACATGGTGTAGGAGTAGTAGAGCTAATCCTACAGCTGTCTTGGTCACCTGGCCTCCTCTTTCTCCATGGCCTTTGAAAATCAGTCTGGCATTTCCACATACGACACTTATGACACTGATCTAAGGCCAAATAAACTAGTTAATGTCGGTTGCTACGGATCCACCTCACTGATTTTCCAAGTGCAAGGCGAGAAAAGCAGGAGAGGCGACAGGAACTCTGAAACCGAATATTATATAAGAATTGTGATTATCTGAGCAGTAACTGATAATTGGTCGATAAGTCGCTGTTGTTTTAATTTCATTTATAATATTCTTTACCCCTAAAAATGTGGTTCGTGAAGAGACATGTGCACTAGTTAGCTCTGCAGTACCACACACACACACACACACACACACACACACACACACACACACACACACACCCTGTCTGGAGTCATGGATATAAAAGTGTCAGCGAATTAAAGACTGAAGGAGACAGCCTTAGCATATCATCTCAGTAGACTGTAGATTGATAAAAAGATAGATAAAAAGGAAGGCAAAGTAGGATCCATTCACTTTGAGATGCCAGGACGCAGTGTATGTTAAAGTCTGAAATTCATAGGTGAGAGAAAGCGAAGAGTGAAGACGTGGGTGGACGTTCAGACTGAAATTGACTGTTTTAAAGCTGAACATTTGTGGACGTGTTGAGAGTACAGGTTAATTATTCTTTGATGTGTGTGTGTGTGTGTGTGTGTGTGTGTGTGTGTGTGTGTGTGTGTGTTTCTAAGTTGTCTGTTAGTCTCCAGTGTTGCGGATATTGTACGTCGGAGCTCTCTAAGTTCTTATCTAAGTTGAGAGAGAGAGAGAGAGGACGTGTGAGGTAAGGGCATTAAAATATGAAGAAAATCAGGAAGTTGGCAGAGAAAGGAGGAATGTGGTAATGCTTATAAGAGGAGAGGTGGAGGTGGAGGTGGAAGACGGGGTGTAGGGGGATCTTAGCTTCCACCAGGAGAGTATTACCACCTGGAGAGAGAAGTGGAGGGGGAGGGGGGAGAGGAAGGGGGAGGGAAGAGGATTGTGGAAAGCGACTTAATGCAAAACTTATTAAAACAAGAGGCGACGAAGGCAAGAGGATCTGGATGGTTTATTGATGGTTGGATGGTTAGGTGTTTGGGGCCGAGGGATGGATGGTTGGATGGTTAGGTGTGGATGGATGGTTGGATGGTTAGGTGTGGATGGATGGTTGGATGGTTAGGTGTGGATGGATGGTTGGATGGTTAGGTGTGGATGGATGGTTGGATGGTTAGGTGTGGATGGATGGTTGGATGGTTAGGTGTGGATGGATGGTTGGATGGTTAGGTGTGGATGGATGGTTGGATGGTTAGGTGTGGTTGGATGGTTAGGTGTGGATGGATGGTTAGGTGTGGATGGATGGTTGGATGGTTAGGATAGGATGGATGGGTGGATGGTTTGAAAGGTGAAATGTTAATATAGTGGCTGGGGTGGATGGTTGGATTGCAAGAGGATGTGTATGGTTTTTTGATGAATGGATGGTTGGGTGTGGAGTTGATGGATGGATGGATAGTTGATGTGGATATATAATGAAGTAGGTTGTCGAATAAATTACACTGTAGAATGGAAGGTTCAGAGGATGGATGGTTGGATGGATGGTTTTGAAGATGTATGGATGGTTGAATGGTTCACTGAATTAATATAGTTTAGAGGATGGCTGTAAAGCAAGTTGTGGATGGTTTATTGATGGGTAGGTGGATGGTTTGATAGGGAGATGGTGGAGGGTTGAAGGGTTCAGTGGAAAGTTGGGTGGATGGTTTAAAGGATGGAAGACTTTGAGGTTGGGTGGTTGATGCGGCATTAAACTACAAATAGATAGGTAGATAGACAGATAGATAGATAGATAGGTAGGTAGGTAGGTGGGTATATAGATAGATAGACATATATAATGTAAAGAATTAAAACTATGCACAGTAAGTTAGGTTGTGGCCTTTACAACTTATTTAATAGTAATGGTAAGCACAAGAATAATAATATAATTGAACGGAATACATGGAGACCAGGAAAATAACATTCAGACGAAAATATATGAATAGAAATAAGTAAAAAAAGAAATAGCCACTTAGTAGAATAAAAACATGGGATTGAGTTAGTATAACACACACACACACACACACACACACACACACACACACACACACATTTGCGCCGAAAAAAAACAGAGGACGCGCCAGTGGTTGAAATCGGAGACTGTAGGTGACTTGCATAAATTACTGGAATGCCAGAGGTGAGAGTGCAGTCTTTTAAAAAATTTTGCACAACCAATGGAGCTCTGAACTATCGCCTTGTTTTACCTCAGGGATGTGTGTGTGTGTGTGTGTGTGTGTGTGTGTGTGTGTGTGTGTGTACAGCATGTGTGTTTATTCGTTCATTTAATAAGTATTTTTGTCAGTCATTAGGTGAGAAGGATAAAACTGATGATTATGGTGATGATGATGATGATGATGATGGTTATGAATTATTGTTAAACAAATACTTGTTACCCCCCACCTCTCTCTCTCTCTCTCTCTCTCTCTCTCTCTCTCTCTCTCTCATTTTTCGCTGCTCTTTTCGTCCTCAGCCATTTCCTTTAATTTTTGACACGCACAAATTAGCAAAAAATTATTAATTACTAAATGATCTCCGCAGCACCCCTAGACCATCAACTTTATCATTTTTTTTTTTTTATAAGATTACGTCGATGAGGAAAAAAAATCAGTTCAGTTTATGACAATCCAAAAATTAGGCACACTTTTCGTCCCTGGCCATTTCACCAATTATATCGATCTTTTTAAAGGTGTCCAGATTTTAAGTAGAATATCAGCCTTAAATTCGACTGCCGCGTAAAAAGGTCAATCGAGGTAGCTTTTAATACCCTCTTGATCGCGACGGTTCAAGTTATGTACTCCATTAAATGTGAGACGATTTTGTTCAGCTGAGGGGAGGCAGAGAACATAATATATATATATATATATATATATATATATATATATATATATATATATATATATATATATATTAAGAGCAAAATCAGTGCTGCAGGTGCGTTTTTGTTTTGATTTTTTTTTTTAAGGATGTATGGACTGTCATCTATAACTAACCCCTTCAGTCCGATGGCGTTCTTATTCCATTCTTGCTACGTCCACCCAGGAGTCAAACCAACTCGTTTCTGAAGGTTAAATTTTAAGGTTTCTGAAGGTTATATTTCAAGGTTTCTAAAGGTTATATTTCAAGGTTTCTGAAGGTTATATTTCAAGGTTTCTAAAGGTTATATTTCAAGGTTTCTGAAGGTTATATTTCAAGGTTTCTGAAGGTTATATTTCAAGGTTTCTGAAGGTTATATTTCAAGGTTTCTAAAGGTTATATTTCAAGGTTTCTAAAGGTTATATTTCAAGGTTTCTAAAGGTTATATTTCAAGGTTATATTTCAAGGTTTCTGAAGGTTATATTTCAAGGTTTCTGAAGGTTATATTTCAAGGTTTCTAAAGGTTATATTTCAAGGTTTCTAAAGGTTATATTTCAAGGTTTCTAAAGGTTATATTTCAAGGTTTCTGAAGGTTATATTTCAAGGTTTCTGAAGGTTATATTTCAAGGTTTCTAAAGGTTATATTTCAAGGTTTCTAAAGGTTATATTTCAAGGTTTCTAAAGGTTATATTTCAAGGTTTCTAAAGGTTATATTTGATCCCTCCAGTCCGGAAATATTATCCTAAGCCGAAAGAAGTAATTTAATGGTACTATGAAGAAATTAAAATAGACGTCATGTGGTTAAAGGCTAGAGGTGAATGAAAATATAACACGCTTTTGATGGCTATACCTTTTGAAAGTACATTGGGAAAAAATACTGAAAAACAATGTAAACTCCACAGATCCTGCCATTTTTCTCTTTACTCGTAGATGTATGGGCGATAACCTGCATAATTAAAGGGGAGTGACTGTGTATTATGTATATGATGGGCCTATTAGTCTCAATTACCAGATCTGTGTTAATGGTTTTTAGGCCTCCCCCCCTCCCATTAGCCCAGGCAATGGTGGAAATAAAGGCAGAGTGATGGAGGTGGTAATGGGTGCGAAGGGGGGAGGGGAGGGAAAGAGAGGGAAAATGGGAGAGGAGGAATTATGGGAAGGTAGGGTAAGGGTCAGAAGGGAGAGTGATGGAAGGGGAAACAGAGAGAGAGAGAGAGAGAGAATTCCGAGACAGAAAATTTGAAAAAGAAAAATATTAAAAAAGCGAGGGAGCGTTTATAAATCCTGTAAGTTTGATAGACACAAGGAAAAACGGTAGACCAAAGAAATATAAAACGAAAATGCTGAAACAGGCAGATAGATGTAGACGGACAGTAAATAATAATATATATATATATATATATATATATATATATATATAGAGAGAGAGAGAGAGAGAGAGAGATTTTTGTTTTGTTTTGTTACCACGGGCCCTGTTCTTCAGTTTCTTTTCTTTTTCTTTTTTTTTTCCTTGCTCCCTTCCTTTTTTTTCTTTCTTCCCTCTCTCTCTCCCTCCCTCGCTCCCTCCCTTTCTGCCTGCCTGCCTGCCTGCCTGTCTTCTTTTCTTCCTTCCTTCCCTTAGCTGATTATTATTTTCCATATATCAAAACAGTCGTCAGCCTTAATATGTATGAACACCTATTTTCACGCATAAATGCCTGTTAGTTTTGTGGTCCGAGGTGCCATGTGGAGTAACAGGCCTGTCTTTTTTTTTTTCCCCTTCCTTTTATCCAGTCTCTCTTGTCTCCAGTGTCCCTCTCTGTGTATTCCTCCCTTCACTTATAACCTGCTGGTGTTCTGTTTCCATGTTATCTCTTCTTCCCTTCCTTCTTCACCCCCTGTTCGTTGTCTCTTCTTTTTTGTTCATTCACTTCGCCTCTTCACGATCTTGTCTTCTCATCTCTCCATTCCTCCACCCTTCTCCCTCCATTTTCTCCATTCTTCCACCTCTGTCCCTCCGTTCTCTAATTCCTCCACCTCTTGTCTCAGCTCTCTCCACTTCTCCACCTCTATCCGTCCGCTCTCTTCACTCCTCCACCTCTCTCCCTCCATTCTCTCCATTCCTCCACCCTAAGTCCAAAGAAAGTGAAAAACAAAGGACCTCTAGTTAAATTGTAGACCGTTGCAGACAAGAATAGGATCAGTCTATGTATTTTACGAGTCAGATATAAGAGAAGCAAAGCCTGGAAACCTCTGTCCAGTCCATCTCTCAATTCTTCTCTAATTCCTTCCTCCACACTCTCATCATCCTTTTCGCTCCTCCACTTCACTTCCTTCCGCGTCTTCAACCCCCAACTCATTTCTCTAGTTTCTCTACATTTCTGCTTTCTCTCATTACCCCTCCATTTGTCGCGAGAGAGAGAGAGAGAGAGAGAGAGAGAGAGAGACTGTTTACCTCTTGTGTGAGTCAGGGAGCCTAAGATTAAAGGCGTTTACATTAGATGATGGCGGTGGTGGTGGTGGTGATGTAGAGGTAGAGACTGTGATGGTGGTAGTGATGATCTTGATAATGTTGGTGGTGGTGGTGATGTAGAGGTAGAGACTGTGATGGTGGTAGTGATGATCTTGATAATGTTGGTGGTGGTGGTGATGTAGAGGTAGAGACTGTGATGGTGGTAGTGATGATCTTGATAATGTTGATGGTGGTGGTGATGTAGAGGTAGAGACTGTGATGGTGGTAGTGATGATCTTGATAATGTTGGTGGTGGTGGTGATGTAGAGGTAGAGACTGTGATGGTGGTAGTGATGATCTTGATAATGTTGGTGGTGGTGGTGATGTAGAGGTAGAGACTGTGATGGTGGTAGTGATGATCTTGATAATGTTGGTGGTGGTGGTGATGGTGATGATGGAGTGGGGGGACAGTAATGAGAGTTAGTGGTGGTGGTGGTGGTGGTGGAGAGGGACGCTGTATTTACTTTGAGTCAGGAGGCCCACATATTACTCTTAATGATGGTGATGGTGGTGGAGATAGTGATGATTATAGTGATGGTGGGGCAGTAGTGATGATCATAATGGTGATGAGAGAAAAGGTAGTGATGCTTAAGAGTGGAATGGTGATGTTATTGACGGTGATGATGGTAGTGGTGGCGGTGGATGTATAAATATGGTGATGAGGATGGAATGATGACGCTGAGTGATGAGGGACGTGCTAATGACGGTAGCTGTAGTGATGATGAAGATGGAGGTGACGGTGAGGGAGGAGAGATGAGAGTGGTGGTGGTGATAATAGTTTGGTGTTAGTGATGATAGTTAAAATAAATGCTTGCTAGCCGTGAGGGAGAGAACAATATTGATGGAAATATTTGTTACTAGAGCGGTGAGGGAGATAATGGCAGTATTAATGGAGATATGCTGTTGATGCTGGAAGATAAACATTGGCATTGAACACCGAATTCTTGAAACACCTCATATTCCTAGCAATAAATTAGTGTAAACATGTTGAGTCTGGTGATGGTAGACGTTTAACATTGACTGTAAACATTCCATTATAAACATTGACTATAAGCATACCATTTACTAAACACCCATTTATAAATTAAAAACATCAGCATATACATTCACAATAAACACTCTGATATTAAAAGCGCCTTAAATAATAGAGTATAAACATGTCCTTTAATTCTATCAGTACGATGATGTGTTTGTTTAATTTTATTTTTGCTACACTTAACCACTTTTTTACACTTAAGGATGTCGCTTCGAAAAATAGGGTAAGATAGTCTGCATCACGCCCTCTCCTTACATTGATAATTTTAGAGGACTGAGTGAAATAGTGTGGTAATAATAAGAATATCGGACGTCATTTTAAGTGTCTGAGTTGAACATTACAATTCCACGACAAACTATCACCGAATTAAAAGGACTAAACACAATAAACATTTACTTTATAGATATACGGTCGCCAGCACACACACACACACACACACACACACACACACACACACACACACACACACACACACACACACACACACACACACACACACACACACACACACACACACACGGGTTGTATTGCGATTCTGTGTCTGCATGTACAGAATATGTGCGTGTGATGGCTTGTGCATGGACTCGTGTGTGTGTGTGTGTGTGTGTGTGTGTGTGTGTGTGTGTGTGTGTCTTTATTAGTCCCCCCTTATTTTTGAGTCAGGAAAATGGTCGTGTTTTTCTGCTTGCTCCTGTGGGTGTGTTTGAGTTTTTTTTTGTACCTCCCCCCCCCTCTCTCTCAAGAATTTTTACCTCTCTTTGTTGTATCTTTTACGACAGATAGTGATGTCTCTCTTCCTTGACAGTCGAGGGCATTGAACCACATTTCAGAGAGAGAGAGAGAGGAAAGAAACCACTGTACCTGTGATTATACCGAGTACTAGTTATTTCCACGTAACCTAGTGATCACCTACATTGAATCTAACACAGGTGCCAGGTGAGCTCATGATAGGCAGGTGAGCTCTTGATAGCCAGGTGAGCTTTTGATAACCAGGTGAACTCTTGATAGCCAGGTGAGCTCTTGATTACTAGGTGAACGTTTGACAGGCAGGTGAGCTTTTAATAACCAGGTGAGCTTTTGATAGCCACGTGAGGTCTTGATAGCCAGGTGGGGTGCTAGAATGACCAGTCTAGGGCACATGACACTCACTTTCGCCTTAAAATTTTCAGGCGTTAGCTGGAACATTTAATTTTTCTCACTTTAAGAGGGCTGATGTTACCTGTATTATTATTATTATTTTATTATTATTATTATTATTATTTTATTATTTATTATTATTATTATTATTATTATTGATTTTTATTAATAACTCATGACTGAGCGAAATAGAATCGTCAAGCATTCGCTGAAATAGAATAGTAGAGTTACCCCGATCATGAGGAAAAAAAAAAAAAAAAAAAAAAGGTACTCCCATTAGCATAAATATCCTCTTGGCGGTAAATACGCAGTGCCCTGAGCCGGATACCTGAGTAATAATTAATCCGGCAAGGTAGAGAGAGAAAAGATCACCTGGAGAAAAAGACTAACTCGCTCGCTGTATCGCCCTTGCACCGGAGATGGAATTGCTTTATGAATTTGTGTGTGTGTGTGTGTGTGTGTGTGTGTGTGTGCGCGCGCCGGTGAACTGGCGTGGAAAATGTGCATATGAGGAGGGGGATCCGATCTTGGCCACTTAAATGATTGGTGGATAATTGGTCTGTGTTTTGAGGTCTTTTATCAACCCTTTTAGCCCGATGAGGCATTTTTCAGGGATTTTATTCAGATTTACTATTTTTATTTTATTTGTTTTACAGAGAATTTAGGTTTAGCCTTAATTATCCCCTTTACTTCTAGAGATCTTTACTAAGTTGACTAAAAATCTTTGGGTAGTACAGTATATCATCATCATCATCAGCCATTACAAGTCCATTGCTGAACAAAGGCCTCCTCCAACCTTTTCCACGAATTCCTTGACTGAGCCAATCTTTGCCACGTTTCCCTGCAAATTTCTCTATCTCATCCCTCCAACTCCTGTCTGGCCTTTTTCTGCTACGTTTACAATCTCTTGGTGTCCAGTCAGTCAACCTCTTGCTCCATCGATTATCCCTTATTCTTGCTACATGGCCTGCCCACCTCCATTTCTCTTCTTTTATAACTTCTATAATATCTTTTACTTTAGTCTGCTCTCTCACCCAAGTTGATCTTTTCCTCTCTCAAAGATATTACCAACATTGACCTTTCCATTGCTCTCTGAGAACGAATTAATTTATATTCCATCGATTTTGTCAGTTTCCAGGTCTCACAGCCATACGTCATAGCTGGAATTATTCGTTATATACTTTTCGTTTCATACAAACTGGCAAGCTAATTTTCATAATGTCCCTATGTTTACCGAAAGCTTTCCATCCAATTGTAATGCATCTTTTATTTCGCTATCATTATCTTTCGTTATTTTTAGTATTTGTCCCAGGTAATTGTACTCGACTTCAAGAATTTCTCCACTTATTCTGATGACGCTCTTTGGTGTTTGAGGATTAAACTTTAGTTTTACTTCGGTTCATCTTCAGTCCTACTTTCAGACTTTCTCTGTTCAGGTCATTTAACATTTCTTGCAATGTCTCTGCTCATTCTGAGATTAGGACAATGTCATCTGCAAATCTTAAATGGTTTACCTTTTCTCCATCAATGTTCACTCCTTTGTTTTCCCAGTCTAGCTTTCTGAAAACACTTTCTTGGCATGCTGTAAATAACTTTGGTGAAATTGTATCTCCCTGACGCACGCCCTTCTCAATCTTAATTTCTCTGAGTCCGTATGTAATTTAACTGTAGCAGTTCCATCTTTATATATGTTTTCGAGCAGTTTTACAATGTTCTCATTCACTCCTTGTTCTCGCAATGAATTTATAATTTCTATGTGCTCCTCTGAGTCGAAAGCCTTTTCGTAATCAACAAAACCTAAGTTTTCTCAATTGGCTGATTTATTGTGTGTAGATAATCAGTAGTCGAGTACCCGCTTCGGAATCCTGCCTGTTCACGAGGTTGGTTTTCCTCTAAATTTGTAGCTATTCTGTTTGTAAGGACTTTAGTGAAGAGTTTGTAAATTACTGATAGCAAGCTAATGGGTCGATAGTTACTAAGGTCTTTTGAGCCACCTTTTTTATCAAGTAGAATAACTATTGCATTACACCATGTTATGGGAATTTTCTTCTGTTTTATACATTGGGTAAATAAGCGAGCAAGCCTATTTTGTACTTCTGCTCCTGCATCCAACAGTAAATTTGCTACTATTCCATCTTCTCCCGGAGCCTTCCCTCTTTTCATATTTTTAAGAGAAATATTTACTTCGTCTGGTGTTACCTCAGGTATTTCACTTGTGTCAACTGAAAAGTTAGCTATTGGTACTACTGTCTTTGATGCATACAGTTCTTTGTAAAATTCTTCAACTCTCTTCAACATCTTATCTCTGCATTTAATGGCTTCACCGTTTTTGTCTTTTAGTGATGTAATTTGTTGCTTTCCTAGTGCCATTTTACTTCGGACCTGTTTCAGACTTTTTCCTTTTTTGATGGTTTCTTTGATTTGATCCATGTTTCTCTTCCATTTTTCTTCCCTTTGTCTTTTGTTGATAAGCTTATTTAATTCCGCGCGTTCTGTTTCATCTTTCTTTGTTTTTACATTCATTTCCTTTCTTTTTTTCATAAGCTCAAGTGTCTTTTCTGAATACTTCTTGGCTTTGGTTGTATGAGGTTTTCCTACTACCTCCGCTGAATCTTTTAGCACTTTTGTTAGTCTGTCATTAAGCTCATCAGTGTCACATTCAGCATTACTGAGAGCTTGAAATCTGTTTCTTATTTCCAACTGAAAGGCTGCTTTGTTTTCGTTGACTTTTATTGGGCATATCTTTTTATCTTTAATCATCTTCTTTCTTTCACTTTTGAAATTGAATCTTGCTGTGCAACCGACCATTCTATGGTCACTTCCAATATTTGCTTTGTTGATAACTGTGACATTTGTGATCGTGTTATTCTTATTTGCTATAGTGAAGTCGATTTCATTCTTTGTTTCTCCATTTGGGCTTCTCCAGGTCCACTTTCTCCCTGTTCTTTTGTGAAAGAATGTGTTCATTATTCTCATGTTAAACATTTCTGCAAAGTTTACCAGCATTTCTCCTCCTTCGTTCCTTTCTCCCACTCCAAAATTTTTCCAAACATGCTTCTCCATTTCTTTATTTCCCAACTTTCGCATTGAACTTTCCCATGAGTATAGTATAGGTGGTCTTTTCCCCTTCCATAATCTGGGAGATGTCATCATAGAATGTTTCAATTTCTTCATGTGAGCTCTGAGAAGTTGGTGCATATACTTGTATTACTTATCAGAGTATATTTTTTGCACAGTCTGATTACAACCTAAAAATCATTTGATAGTACAGTATATATATATATATATATATATATATCCTTGGAACGATAAATCCATCCATCCATTATCCAATCCTATATTACCTCATTAGGAGCTAGGCAAGTTGGTCCTGACATTTAAGGTGAGAGTGACCAGCCTCACTCATCCCTGAGTGGCATTACGTGAGCAGTAAACCCCAACCATTCCTTGGATATAAACCTACACAGGCTTAATCCGACTGGAGTGCCTTAATTACCCACTAAACCACCAGGTGTCATAATTTGGTTGTATGGTTACCATCCAGCGTAGTATATAATATCCTGGTGTACAGGAAACCATTTGAAACCACCCAGCGTAGTATATTATTTCCTGGTGTACAGGAAACCATTTGACTTGTCACTCGGTGTAGAGTCACCCATAGGCAGAAGTAAGAGGAAAGAGTGAAGGATAGAAAGACAGAAGATTGTAAAGACACCCCCCCCGAAAAAAAAAAAAAGAGGAAAGAAAGACAAGAGGAAGAAAGAGAGGAAAGGGCAGACACCCAAAGGAGCACCACATCAAGTGAGTGGATGGTGAGCGCCCCCACCTACCACCATATAATAATAATGATGATAATAATAATAATAATGATAATAATAATATATAGTTCTGTTAGTAAAAGAGCAAGAAGTAAGTAAGATTCAGAGATCCAGAGCGGGCGATGCACAGCCGACACGAGGGTCATGTGCACAGGTGTGTCCATGTGTAGGTGACCCGCCGCCAACACGAGGGTGGGTCACGTAACAGGTGTGTCCATGTGTAGGTGACCCGCCGCCAACACGAGGGTGGGTCACGTACACAGGTGTGTCCATGTTTAGGTGACCCGCCGCCAACACGAGGGTGGGTCACGTACACAGGTGTGTCCATGTGCAGGTGACCCGCCGCCAACACGAGGGTGGGTCACGTACACAGGTGTGTCCATGTGCAGGTGACCCGCCGCCAACACGAGGGTGGGTCACGTACACAGGTGTGTCCATGTGCAGGTGACCCGCCGCCAACACGAGGGTGGGTCACGTACACAGGTGTGTCCATGTGCAGGTGACCCGCCGCCAACACGAGGGTGGGTCACGTGCACAGGTATGTTCATGAGTTCATGGGGCTCACCACCCACATAGGTGTCCGTCACAGTGTTCACGGGACTCACCTCCTACACAGGGGTGCGTCACCGTGTTCACGGGACGCACCTCCTATGTAGGGATGTGTCACCGTGTTCACGGGACTCACCTCCTACACAGGGATGCGTCACCGTGTTCACGGGACTCACCTCCTACACAGGGATGCGTCACCGTGTTCACGGGACTCACCTCCTACACAGGGATGCGTCACCGTGTTCACGAGACTCACCTCCTGTGTAGGGATGTGTCACCGTGTTCACGGGACGCACCTCCTATGTAGGGATGTGTCACCGTGTTCACGGGACTCACCTTCTACGTATGGGGGCGTCACGGTGTTCACGGGGGCGGGTGGCCACTACGGGGCCCCGTTAGATACAGTGATAGTGAGGGCTGGGGTGCTCACACCTCCACTGACCAGCGGGCACGAGCAACTCTTCTTCTGGCCTTGGCGGACTTGCTGTCGCCATGTACTGATTTAACCCCAAAGATTTTCTCAAGACCCCGACGCCTGGCTTTTTCAGTGGACAGGCGCGCCCTCGTCTTTTGCTAGAGTTGCCCATCCGCCTGCCACTGGTCTCTTTCGGCCGCGTGTGCTCGCAGGAGGGCGTCCATCTCGTTTTGGGCGCCCTGGCGGTGGTGGTCCAGCTGTTGCTGGTGGCGGTGCTCCAGGTCAGAGAGCAGCTCGGCGTGCTGGGCTGCCTGAGCCTCCTTGGCTTGGGCCAGCTTCTGGAGTTCCATCTGATGGTCCATGATCAACTCAAGCAGCTCCACCACCCTCTCCTTGTGGTCGGCAGCGGTCTCTTCATGGTCTTTTATGGTTGTCTCGTGACTCGCTATGACATTATCCCGCCCCGTCAGAGCCTCCCGCAGCGCGGCCACCTCATCGTGGCGGGCGTCGCGGTCTTCTTTCAGAACATCGATACGCTGATTCATATCACCTAGCTCCTGGCGCAGAGCATCCGCCTCTTCTTGGTGCAGCAGGTGCGCCTCATGTAGGCGTTGGTCGAGCTCGAAGGTGTCCTGAGCATAGGCGTGATGAGCGGCCTTGACCTGTTCCGTTAGGTCACTGAGTTCACGCTGGTGGGCGTCGTGCCGGTCCTCCGACTCCTGCCGCAGGCTTGTGATGTATTGCCGGTGCTGCAGGAGGGAGGTTTTGGCCGAGGCAAGCTCCTCATCACGTTCGCTAAGGAGAGCGAGCGCCTGCTGTAGCTGCTCCTGAAGGAGGGAGTTAGCCCTCTGCAGGTCCGCTACTTGCTCTCCCAGCATGGCGACGGCATCGGCCATCAGGCGGCAGTGTTGGCTGCTGATGGGCGAGGGTCGCCTCCTCCGCGCGTCCCTCAACCAATCCGCACCCACACACCACACACACCACCACCGCCACCACCACCCACATGGTTCACCCACTCCTCGCACCACGCCCATCCTTTTGAGATTTACGAAAGATTTAAAAAAAGACTAAAAAGTTGAGAAAGTTGTGTAATAGCGATGCAGAAGGTAATATAATGGGAAAAAAAGAAGGTAAGTGAGATGTGGGAGTGAAAGAGGGAAGGGGACATGGAGCGTGTGGAGGCAAGATGGCCGCAGGACAGGAAGCAGAGGTGTGGAGGGAAGGCAGGGAGGCGGTGGAGTGGGTGACGGGCGCCTTAAATATCTGGCTGTGTAAAGCGTTTGTCGCGTGCCTGGAGTCAGCGAGAATGAGTTTTTGTTTTCAGTTAGGAATTCATCGAACTGAAAGGGTCGAAAGGAAAAAAGAACGAGGGTCGGAAGAAAAAAAATGGTCGAAAAAAAAAGAAAAAGAGGGAGCTCTGGAAGAAGATGATAAAAAAAAACTATGGAATGATGATGGGAATATGAGCCGGCATAAACATTTGCTGGCATGCTGGCCGGTAGCATTTGTCCTGTGTACGGAGGCACTGCGTGACAAGTGACATTTAGGAAAGTACACACACACACACACACACACACACACACACACAGTCTCTCTCTCTCTCTGCAACATATTTACGTCATTGTCCATATGTGGCTCAGCAGATGCTCTAAACAAAAGTAGTACCATCATGTCTCGTTTGATAAGGGAGAGAGTCGTAGAGGCGGCCCAGTTATTCAGTCACGCCTAAGGATTTTCTGGACGTATTGTGTGAATACGTGGAATGAGGTATTCTTGTGAAATTAGTTCGACCACTGGAGCATCTATCTCCTGACGATTTAGTTTAAGTTGGTGTTGTTGTGGCTCCAGGTTCATTTGGGTGTGACCCAGTGGGACTGCAGGCTGAGGACAAGCCAGGACAGCTCCACCGGCCGGGCATATTGGTGCCACCCTGTGAAGGCGTCCCTTTTCAGCATCGTAAATTTGAATGCTAGACAGTGAAGATGCTTCTCCTATTGATAGTATAAGTAAAAGTGTTAACGTGCCTTATGTCAGACTATCTATCTATCTATCTATTGCCAGACGCCTCAATCCCGTTTGGGGTGGCCACAAACAAATCGCTCAAGTCGCCCTGTCCCCCGCCATTCATCAACGTCTGTGTCTCTGCTCCCCAACTCACACACCCCTCTCTACCATATACCTCTCCACCCCATCCCTCCATCTCATCCTCTCGGCCTCCTTTCCCTCTTCTTCCCCTCCACCTCACTCACATACACTCTCTTTCTGTCAGTCTTTCACCCTCCATCCTCTCCACATGGCCAAACTAAATACCAAAAAATGAGGTGTTAAGGTGTTTATTTCCAGGAAGGAAGCACTGGGTGTGGGTTCAGAGATTCGTTATTAGCAGGTAATAGTGTGGCCATGATGTGTGATCCAGGTGTGTATTATTTGTACATTGCAGGGGTATGCAGTAACAGCACAAGTCAGGCTGAGGCTACCCATCAAGGCCAGGACGGGAAGGGGGGTCTTGTGATGTAGATTATTCAGACCATCCTGGCACTGCTGACGGAGAATCGTCTTTTTTTCTTTTTTAACGTGAGAATGGCATGGAGGGATGGGGTGGAAAGGAATATAACTAAGGATGATGGTAGTTGGAGGTGAGGCAACCTGATGGCAAAAGTACCATAAAGGCGATTAGTTTGTGGCTTCCTTTCTGGAATCAATATATATATATATATATATATATATATATATATATATATATCATCATCATCAGCCGTTTGAGTATCCACTGCAGGGATCGGCCTATCCTGACCGAAGTCGGGACTGTACAGCCAATGTATTTCTCGCCAAGTGGCTTAGGCTGTCTGGTAGAGATTGTATGGGTGAGTAAAGTGCTGGTGGCAAGTGTAATTGTAGTGTTGGAGTGGCTTTGGATGTGTGTGTAGTCTGTGAACTAAGTGTAATCGGCTCCGCGGAAGCCGGACTGGGTGCAAGCATACTTCATAGTAAGCGACACTGGTTCAACCACAGCACCCTTTGTGTCCGCCAATGCAGTACGTGGCCGGGTAAACATTCCCGAAGTTTATTATTCCTTTGACGGGGCGCGAACTCCTGGCTCACCCGTGTATGAAACGCACACTCTACCACTCGTACCACAGAGGCTCCATATAAAGATAGATAGATATACAGTGTAATTAAATATGCGAAATATGTCATCGGCTTGAAGACTTTAAAATACTTTTTATCTTACTATCCGTATCCTTTGAGGGGGGTTATTCTTTTTCTTTTTTTTTTTTTTTTCTTTTTTTCTTGTATTTTCAACCTCTTTTATTCACGGACTTGATATGTTAATTTCTTTTTTTTCTTTTTTTTTTTTTTTTTGGTGGGGGGTTCATTTTCAGTTTCTTCTTGTGTGTTCAACTTTTTTTTTTTTTTTTATGTATATACAGTTCATATTTTTTTTTTTTTTTTAATTATTATTTGGCAATCAACAGAATGGATCTGCATAGTTGATTTCTTTCGTAGCTTATCAATCTACATACGACATTCAATGTACCAACTTCACTTCATTCACGCCATCCAACTCACTCAGGTCCCAGTGCCTGACGTAAGTACAAGCTGTTAATTCCCAATTCACCGAGGAATATTAGACAGGAATATTTGACTGGGGATAATAATTTGCCTTCATACGGGACTTTGAGGGCTATTCACGCCATAGAAAAACACTGCAATCATTTACACCTCTACCTGCCACACCGCATATATATTACCACCACAATGCTACTGCTACACTCTTTGTCACACCTCACACTTAAGTCATATCTTCTACTGCAACACCTCTCACTATTGTTGCATCTCGCTTTGCAACACCTCACTCTCCTATCACATCTCACAGTACTGTCACATCTCACTCTGCAGTACC
>NC_137040.1:16805217-17082665 GCF_032717465.1 Coenobita brevimanus | reverse complement strand
GTGGCCATAAGCCGTGCTAGGGAGTGGTACAGACGGTCTTGAGTTGGGCGATGTGGGTATAAATAGTGCTAGGGAGTGATACAGACGCTCTTGAGTAGGGTGAGGTGGGTATAAACGTACTAGGGAGTGGTACAGACGCTTTCCTTTACTCCCTATTGGGCCTAGAATAGTATCCGCTTAAGAAGAAAACGCGGCACGACAGCTGGGCCGCCTGGTAGCGCCATGTTTACATTCTTTAAAGCTGGATGTGGGAGGTGAGTTATCATTTTTTTGGATGTCTGGTATAACATTTATCACTGCTGATACATCGTATATCGACAATGAATACTGGTAGATTCTGATGGTAGGGCATTCTATCTTAGAGTCTGTCTACGTAGCTACTATAATATTGTATATGAAGAAATTAATGACCATCGAAACCCGAAGCCTGTGTCGAATTTATAAATATGGCGTGGGTGGTTGACACATTATACAAAATAAATACCTAGAAGGTACCTGGATACTCACAGAACATTACTGCTAGCAATGCAGCATGAAATTATATACATGTGTTTGGTGCAACATGATTTTCAGTCATATACGGTACGATTTTGTTGCAGGGATATATGTATAATTTTGTTAATATGGGATATACAGTTGAGTCTTGCAGATTGAATTATTTGGCCTATAACCCAATAAAGATATTGTTGTCATTTTATTTTTACCGATAGTTGTAGGGCGTACAATACCAATTCATTTCTCTACGGTCCACCACAAATTACAAAATACAGTATTAGTAAGGTCATTTGTGTGTGAAGAACTCACGTACTATGTCTTTCACAGGTTTATCAAGATGCCTTGCAAATGGAGGGGAGGTAAAACAGAGGGTTGCCAGAATAATTAAATTCAGTGTGGCTCTAACTCAGTACAATATGAAGTAGACTTGTAACATCAGGTTAACATGCTGGCATAACACCCGAGGTAGATTAAAGAGTGCAGTGTGTACCTTCACCTTTATTTATGTAGTGTTATAGCATATATCTTTTTTAAATAATAACAGTCCTACGTCTTAACCTGGCCTGTTTTTCTTCATTCATGGCATATATATTTCTGTAACATGTGGCCAACATTTTTGTACTGGGACAGCATATGTCTTTTACTTTTACAATAATTTAGCACCACATTTCAGTATTCAGCCAGGTTAAACATTTAATAGTGGAATATTAAATTTTTGTGTTGCTTGTAAGGCAATATGAAAGTCATGGAGTAGATAAATGTCTCTGCTCTGAATTCTTACATTGCCTACTTCATATATAAACTTAGATTTACTTTGGTAACACATTATAGTGTTGTCAAATAGGATGTAGGCTTCACCCCCACTATCTATACACATGGCTACTTTTTTGAAAAGACACTTTTGAGATAACTTATGGCTACCTTTTTGAAAAGAGACTTTTAAGATAACTTATCATATCTCAAAAGAAGTGATAACCATACCAAAGATAGCCCTATTCCTGAAGCTTCTTTTGATATTTACATTTCATAATAAAACCTTTATCTGAATGTTTGGTGTAATATTTTGCCACTAATAGTAGGGTTGACCCCCACCTCACCCTAATTGTAGCTGAAGAGAGTTCACAGCATCCATAAATTGTTTGATTTTGTTATTAAAAGCACCATTAGTAGCCACAGAATCTGGTGCTTGAATGTTTTTCCCTTATACTGTAATTATCACCAATCCAGCTGATCAAAGTAAGGCCTTTAGGAGAAGTTAGAGGAAAGTAAATAGTGACGATACTAAACTCTGTTTACTTTAACTTGGCGTAAAATTGCCATCTAACCATCTTCAGTGTTGTGCTGTAATAAGAGATTAGCACTAACATAGACTATGGTGCTAGTCACGAAGAGGTGCTATGGAAAGGATATGGAGTCACAGGCCAGTAGGTTAGTATTGTGGTAGGTGTCATAACTATGCATGATATTTTCCAAGGAGGTTGGAGAAGTCTTTGTGAAACGTTATTTATTTCTGTCTTCTTTGAAGAAACAATAGTTAGGAAATGAAAAAGGAAACAATGAATATTCACAAAACAATATGGCTAGTTTATGTTGCCTTTGCTGTGGTGCATTCAAAAATACAAACGCAGATTTGAATTTAAATTTATTTGACCGATGAAAAGGCAGTTTCGAAAATATTACCTACTTGACCTTTCTTATTATGCGATTTTTATACTAAATCAATCGTAATTTACTAAAATTAAGAATACGGATTTTTTTTTCTTAAAATGTGTAAGTTTAAAGGGTTTGAATGGCACTGAGGTAATTATGGCAGAAAAATAACGAAATATTGGCAGCGCGAAGTATTCATAATATCCACTTCCGGCGTCTTGGGGCTATAAAAGGTGAGCACCTGCGTGAGCGACTCTAGTGGACGAGTTAGCGAGAGGGTGTGTTGTCCGCGCTCTCGCATTTTCATTGTGACCCGTAATTTTATAACGGTTAGTAAGGTTAAAATTAATCGTACTGTGTAGTACGATATTGGATTGTGATATAGCTTACGATTAAGTTTTGGTAAGCTCATCCCAAAATGTCCCACACAGTTGTACACATGGACAACGGGGTCTACCGCCCCACCACTATCCCCGTCAACACTAACGGGATTCGGCCCCTCCTCAAAAAGATATTGTTCGTACTCATAACTTGTTGGTTCGTAATTGTGTCACTTACTGATTTAGGTTTCACCATTTTTGTCAAAACATGTGTTCCCTATTTCCGTAAGGATATTTCTGATATTGTTTACAAATTTGTTGAGAATGGTGTTCCTCTAGACACAATTTTGCGCCATAATATTGAGCCATCAAGGCTTAACTGGGCAATTAAGTCATTAGGAGAACAATATAGTCACTATCCCGGTAGGCTAATGTTGTCTGAATTGACCGGGATGGTAATTTCTTCACAATTGCGGTATGAGCTCAACGCGGGTCTAACTTGGCTTATTGTTTATCACTGTTGGTTGCTCACCACTTGGGTTGGCTTTTGGTTTGTCAAAAATGACGTGTTTCAGGTTGTGCTGTTGGTGCTGAGTGTAATTCTGGGTGTCAGTATGCTGAGTTGGCAGCTGGCACTGAGTGCCATCTATTGTGCCCAGCTGCTTCACCCCCTGGAGGCCATAGTTGGGGTGATAGAGGTGTGGGAGGTGTGGAATGGGGCTTGGGTGGGGGTGGTGGCGTGGTTTGTGGTCAAACTGTTGGTCAGTGTCTCGGCACTGTACCTGAACCACCGCTACCACCACCCCACACAGCGGCAGGCCCCACCCCCACACCTGGTGTGATTTACCACCACCCCACACAGCGGCAGGCCCCACCCCCACACCTGGTGTGATTTACCACCACCCCACACAGCGGCAGGCCCCACCCCCACACCTGGTGTGATTTACCACCACCCCACACAGCGGCAGGCCCCACCCCCACACCTGGTGTGATTTACCACCACCCCACACAGCGGCAGGCCCCACCCCACACCTGGTGTGATTTACCACCACCCCACACAGCGGCAGGCCCCACCCCCACACCTGGTGTGATTTACCACCACCCCACACAGCGGCAGGCCCCACCCCCACACCTGGTGTGATTTACCACCACCCCACACAGCGGCAGGCCCCACCCCCACACCTGGTGTGATTTACCACCACCCCACACAGCGGCAGGCCCCACCCCCACACCTGGTGTGATTTACCACCACCCCACACAGCGGCAGGCCCCACCCCCACACCTGGTGTGATTTACCACCACCCCACACAGCGGCAGGCCCCACCCCCACACCTGGTGTGATTTACCACCACCCCACACAGCGGCAGGCCCCACCCCCACACCTGGTGTGATTTACCACCACCCCACACAGCGGCAGGCCCCACCCCCACACCTGGTGTGATTTGATTCATCTTATAAGTTTTTGTTTTACTTTAATGGAATCTACATTTTGTTTTGTCTTTTTGCTTAGTGCTGAGAATTATCTCTATGGACAGACATTACTCTCTGATGTTATTTGTTACTCTCAGTTTACTCTGTCTTATTGGAGGGACATTTACTTTCTTTGATGTTACTTGTTACTCACTTTTTTACCCACTTTGTTACTTTTTTTAATGGTGGCGTGGAGGTAGAGCCCTCGGGTCAAAATGTGCTGTGGTTCAAGTCCCAGAGGTAGCCAGAGGGAGTATACTTTGTGTGCTGAGTTATTTGTTACTTTGTTACCACTTTTGTTACCTTTTTAATGGTGGTGTGGTAGTAGAGCTGTTGGGTCAGAATGCACAGTGGCCTGTGGCTGTGCACTGTGGTTGGAGTCCCACAAGTATTTCTGTCTTGTAGACATTACCAGGGGCGTAGGTCAGCCTCCTGTCCTTAAGTGTTCTGCAATACACCAGCCCAGCCTCAGGCCCCTCTGCTCCAAAGTGGAAAAGCGAAATGTTCCCCCTAGCTATACCTTATTAGATCATATAGCCCTGCTAGGTGACAGGAGGGCGCTACCCCTCCCGGCATGGCAGCTACCGGGCGTTGCTCTCATCACACGACCCCCCGATCCAGTCCGACGCTCTACCACTGAGCTCCCCTGACCCCCCTGCTCTAAAGGGGGAAAAATACAATTTGCTCTCTTTATTTACCTACAATTCCTCATGTGTTACTACTTTCCTCTGTACTATTTCTTTTAATATTTATTTTGGGGGGTCATTTATTTTTTATGCGTCATATTTTTGGGTGTTTATGACTTTTTATTTTTTTTTTCTACCTTATTCGTTGCCTAGTTTGTTGATGGCATTTTCTTTTTATTTGTGTCGTAATTATTCTTGAACTGTGTGTGTGTGTGTGTGTGTGTGTGTGTGTGTGTGTGTGTGTAAATTGTATGTAGTGATATTTTTAACCCCGAAAATTAGAGGTACAAAAATACATTCTCACTGCTGCATATGTGAACGACGATCAGGACACTGGGTATATCGCGAGCTAAATCAGTTCGTCTGTTGGTTTGTTTTCATCTGACGGAACTGGGCCAATCACCACTAGAATACAGTCGTGGTTGCCTGAAATTCGACCAGTCTTAGATATGAGGCATGACTCCATCTCCTTCCCTCCTTGTTAAAATCGACCTTCCACACTGCCTTCCCTTGGCCATCGACTAAGCTGAAAGGGGTTATGGATCTGCGTCAGGTCAGAGGAAATGCTTTGTAATAGCCATAATTAAGAGGTCATTGTGCTGATGTGGCTAATCAAGTGTTTAACCCTTTGAATCCGGTGACAGGTATGCCTTCACGTGGTGGCCCCGATATGACCAGGTGTCTTCGGTGTTTGGATATACAGACATCCCTCAGTTCTCTCCTGATGCCCCCGGAGGTGGATGGTAGACTGCCGAAGGGTTAACTTCAGCCTGCAGTCCACTGGGTTTACGTGCAGATGAGGCTGGGGTTGCAACTACTACTATACTACTGTTACTACTGCTAATAATAATAATAATAAAAATAATAATGATAATAATAATAATGATAAATCCATGTATTACAAAGAGCTCTGACCCATTCAATACAAAATCGTCTGGTGGCAGCAAGAATAAACTGCCTTCACAACACAATATTTTTTCCATTTTATTCTTGCCTGTCTCCTGACAGTTTTATTCAGATTAGGTTTGACTCTGTGGACTGGAGGGGTTAGGTAAAGCCTCCATAAACCCCTTCATTACTCCATAACCATCCTTTAAGCTGAATAAAATCGTCTGGAGGGAAGAGGAATGAAATAAAGTACTGTACGTCATGGGGTATAAGGGAGTAAAAAAGACGTGATAAAAAACAGTAATATATAGTGTAATTAGAGGTCGTTAATAGCCATTCTTATTTCTGCAGTTAGAGGTAGTTAATAGGCTTGTTAATTTCTGCAGGTAATTAGAGGTAGTGCCTTGTCCATTTCTGTAGGTAATTAGAGGTAGTTAATAGCCTTGTTCATTTCTGCAGGTAATTAGAGGTCGTTAATAGCCTTGTTCATTCTGCAGGTAATTAGAGGTAGTTAATACACTTGTTCATTCTGCAGGTAATTAGAGGTAGTTAATATGCTTTTTCATTTCTGCAGGTAATTAGAGGTAGTAAATAGCCTTGTTCATTCTGCAGGTAATTAGACTCATTTCTGCAAGTGTAATTGGAAGTAGCTAATAGCCTTGTTCATTTCTGCAGTAACGTGACGCATCGCTAGTTGGGTAACACGCACTCTGCTGTGACTAACTCTCACCTGAATTAAATCCCATACTGGATTAAAATACTAGAGTTGTCCAGGGCAGGAGAGGGGTTGTTAAAAATGCCTTATTGTGAAGCAGAATGTAAAGGTTTAAATTCTTGGCAAGTACGAGAAATAATTTAGATGATGGTTTGGTTAGTATAGATCCTTTGGTTTTGTGGCTTGTCGAGTGTAGTGTATTCTTTCGTCATTAATGTTAACTTCTTCAGTGTATCATCATCATCATCATCATGGTCGTCGTTATCGTCGTCGTCAATCATCATCATCATCAGTCATCAATATCATCATCATCATCATCATCATCATCATTGTCGTCGTCGTCGTCGTCGTCCCAACATCTTTTCACATCTAAGGATGAAGTATTTATCATATATTCTTTACCGCCACACAATTATATTTAGTCTTTGTAGTGAAGGGATTAGCAATAGTCTACATCCACACCTCGAGTGCTAATACGCCCTTATATAATTTTATCCTGCATTCGACAACTTTAACATTACTTTCATCGTTGATATTAGAAGCGATTCTTGTTGGTTCTTATTAGTTTATCAGTGACAGTTCGCACGTCTCTGAGTTTAATAAAGGCAGTTCCTTGTGTTCCTTAAATTCGAGTTTGGAAATAAGACGAAACTCTTTTATTTCAAGTGTTCTTATTGGCTGGTTGAAAGAGCTTCTACCCCCAACCCTCCCCTCCCCCACCCCCACCCCTCTCCCAATCCCCCCACCCCCAATCCTAATCCCCCCTTCCCTCCCAATCCCCCCCCCTCAACTTCAAGGAGTAAATTAGCTCAGAGGGAAAAAGTAGACGGACACGAAGAAGAGGAATTAACCTTTCATCCGTCGAGAAACCTTCGCGTGGTGTGCGTTTTTTCCCCAAGTTCCCCCTTCTGCCTCCGACCAACCAGCCAACCCGTTTTCTTTCTGCCTTCGCTCTCCTTCGCTCTTCTGTTCGCCAAATTTTTTCTTTCCTTCATTTCGTCTTGCATTTGGTTCTGCTTTCCTTCCTTCTTTCCTTCCTTTGTTATTTATTTTTTCTTCCCTCCGTTCCTTCCTTTTTTTTTTCTTCCCTCCCTTCGTTCGTTCATTCATTCATTCTGGCACGAGCTGAGCGGGAGGGTACTGTTTTTGTTTTCTGTTTGTTTGTATTTTTGTCTTGTCCCTTTTGTCTGTCTGTCTGTCTCTCTCGAGCTCATCCTTTGTGTCTGGATCTGTGTCTGTCTCTGTCTGTGTCTGTCTTTGTCTGGAACTGTACGTTTGAAATTCGTGACCTTGATGCTTAATTTTTGTTGGCTGGTAGGTGTTGACAGAGATTTAGGTCAGTTTCGGATACAGAGGTCACGGGTCAAAGGTCAGAGTCATCATGGAAGAGAAAGCTATATCAGGCAGACGGTTGGATCACTTCTCGAAATACTGTAGTTATTTTATTGATTTTTTTATATTTCCCAAGTAAACTATTTTTCTCTGTGCGTTCACCACCTTTCCACCTTCCTTTACCTGAGTTTATTATTGTGTTCCTTCTTTCCTTCCTTCCTTTCTTCCGTCCTTCCTTCCTCCTTCCTTTCTTCCTCATTCTTTCCTTCCTTTCTTCCTCCTTCCTTCCGTCCTTCCTTCTTCAGTAGTTCATTCACTCGTTTGTAGTTTCATTTTACATTTATATAGTGTGTGTTTTTCCTCTCTCTCTCTCTCTCTCTCTCTCTCTCTCTCTCACACACACACACACACACACACACACACACTAATGTATTTCGCTTCCTTCAAACTGTTCGACTCTTCAGACTTTTTTCCCTTTAGTTTCCAGTTCTTTCTCATTCATTTCTTTCAATCATTTTTTTTTCCTTTTTCCTTGCTTGTTTGCTGCTTCCTTCCTTCCTTCATTCCCTCCTTTCTTGTTTGTTTTCATCCTTTCTCTTCCTTCTTATCACTCTTTCCTCCCTTTTTTACTCTCCATTTGAGTCTCCTCTCCATTTCACCTTCACTCCTTCACCCTCTCCTCCTCTTCCTCCCGTACCTTCACCATCTCCCTCTCCTTCCTTCACCCTCTCCTCATCCTCCTTTACCTTCACCCTCTCCCTCTCCTCTCACCCTCTACCCCTCCTCTCTTCATCCATTTCTCTTCCCTCTCTCTAGTTCCTCGTCACTCTTTTCCCTCCCTTTTCTCCCACATCTCTCCCTCCCTCCCTCTTCTCCCTTCTCCCACCCTTCCTGTCCTTCAGTCTTTTCTCCTTCTTCCTTCATCCGTATCTGTTCCCTCTCTCCAGTTCTACTTCCTCCACCCTCTTTTTTACTTGCCTTACCCTCACCCCCCTCCTCCCTTTTATCAACCTCTCCCCCTCCCCCCTCCCCACCCGACAGTGGCCACTTCCGCTTGAGTGCTGACCGGAAGTCCCAGCCACCTGAGACGAGCCACCTGCTTGTGACGGCTGGGGGGAGGGGGGGAGGAGAAGGAAAAAAGAGAGGAGTGGGAGAAAGGAAAGGAAACGGAGAGAGAGAGAGAGAGAGAGAGAGGCGGGGTTTTGTTGTTGTTGTTGTTGTCGAGTAAACCTGGTCTGTTTGGCCGTGCAGACCCATATGTTTCCCTGCGGTAGACAGCGCTTCGCCAGATCTAGGTACAAGGAAGAGTGTAAAGGTTTGGTTCCCGATGGACGCCGCTTTTGCGTCTCCCCACTCCTTTGACAGGTTCATCATGCAGTTATTTGGTTATATGGTGACTACCCAGCATTGTACAGGAAACCATCAGGATTGTCACTCAGTGGAAGGCCGCCTGAAATGCAATGAAAAGTAAGAAAAAGTGGCTTGGAGGCCAGAGATTGAGACAGAATGATAAAGGTGAAGGAAGAAGTACGCAGCACTGCATCAAGTGAGTGGATGATGGTCGCCACCACCCACCACTAAGAGAGGCGAGAAGGAAGAGATGAAAGAGGAGATGGTAGAGAGAGAGAGAGAGAGAGAGAGAGAGAGAGAGACTCTTTAAAGATAGAGGAGAAAGAGGGAGAAAAGAAGGGTTGGTGACAGGCGGAGAACAGAGAGAATAATGAGAGAGGAATTGGGGAGAGAAGAGGGTGGGGGAGGGAGGAGAAAGAACGAACGAAAGCGGAGAGAGAGAGGGAGGGTCTGAGGATAAAGGGAGAAAGGCAAAAAAAAACGGGAGAAAAAGAGAGTGGGTGGAAGAGGGACAGAAAGACAAACGAGAATGGAGGGAGGGAGAGCAAGGACGGAGGGAGATGTGGAGGGAGGGAAAGATGGAAGGTGATGGGGAGAGAGAGAATCTAATCCCCTTGTCATCCCAATCCTCTTAATCGGTTAACATCTCAACCATCACAATCCGGTTAACTTAAATCACCAGTCCCTGAGCCAATTAGCCCATCAACCCCTTCAGACCAAGTACCCAGTTAACCTTCCCTTCTTTAATTAACCATAAATCCCTTCACTCCAGTGATGCAGCTGCTAATGTAACTTTATTGTTGCTTTTACTGGACGAGTTTATTAAGATTTATTACCCTGGTATTAAAGGAAGCAGTTTCGTTAAGACTTCACTAATATTTCTCAAGACCCACCAACATATCTTCAAGACGCTCCTATGACCTATACTCCTTTCACCTTAAGTTGGCCCAGATTTTCGTCCGTTTGCAGTTTTATTTCATGGTGCTGAGTGGCAGAAAAAGACTACCACGGCATGACGATCCTTTCCATAGCACTTCTTCGTGACTAGCACCATATTCTAGGGTTGATCTATTGTCGCAACTCGGCATTCAAGACGGAGAGATGGCAATTTTAGGCCAAGTTAGAGTAAAAGGAGTATAGTTAGCCAGGCGATCCAGCACACTAGTCATCTCTTGTCTGCCCCTGTCATCCCCTGAGCCAGTTAACCAAGCTGTCATTTTCAGAGTCACTTGTCCTTCAATTAACCCCCAAAATTACATACCCAAGCCAATTAACCAATGAACCATCCGTGGGCACTTAACGACCTAATCTGAAGCCAACTGATTAACCACCGGAGTTAGGAAACCACCATTACAGGCCATTAAAGTAATCAGTAAATGACATAAGTCAGTTAACTAGTGAACCATCTGAAGGCAATTAACCAGCCATCTACCAAATTAACCACCCGAGTCAGTTATCCACTAGCCCGAGCCAGTAAGTACATACCCAAGGCTAATTAACCAGTGAACCATCTGAAGTAAATTAACCACCTAGTCTGGAACCAGTGAGCAAATTAACCACTCAAATTAGTTACTCACCATACCAAGCCATTAACCAATAGAAAACCGCATATTGTTCAAACTAATTAACCAGTCAGCCACTCCATTCAGTTAACCCATCATCCAACAGTACACCAAGACAACACACACACACACACACACACACACACACACACACACACACACACACACACACTGATTATCCATTATATCCTGAACCATTTAACCCATTACCCATGCTTGGTCGCCATCATCATCATCATCATCGTCGTCGTCGTCGTCGTCGTCGTCATCATCAGCCATCTGGCTAATTAACCACTGTATCCTGAACCACTTAACCGATTATCCCGCCGTGTTCATCATCATCATCATCATCATCATCATCATCATCGTCATCATCATCATCATCATCATCATCATCACTCCTCTCCTGTCGGCCAGTCAGTCTCTCGGTACCATCATCATCATCATCATCATCATCACCATCATCATCATCACCATCATCATCATCATCGTCATCATCATCATCATCATCATCATCATCATCATCATCTCACCAGCCATCTCTCTAATAAACCACTGTATCATGAACCAGTTAACCGATTATCCCGCCGTGCCCATCATCATCATCATCGTCATCATCATCATCATCATCATCATCATCACCACCACTCCTCTCCTGTCGGCCATTCAGTCTCTCGGTACCATCATCATCATCATCATCATCATCATCATCATCATCATCACTCCTCTCCTGTCGGCCATTCAGTCTCTCGGTACCATCATCATCATCATCATCATCATCATCATCATCATCATCATCATCATCACTCCTCTCCTGTCGGCCATTCAGTCTCTCGGTACCATCATCATCATCATCATCATCATCATCATCATCATCATCATCATCATCATCACTCCTCTCCTGTCGGCCATTCAGTCTCTTGGTACCATCATCATCATCATCATCATCATCATCATCATCATCATCATCACTCCTCTCCTGTCGGCCATTCAGTCTCTCGGTACCATCATCATCATCATCATCATCATCATCATCATCATCATCATCACTCCTCTCCTGTCGGCCATTCAGTCTCTTGGTACCATCATCATCATCATCATCATCATCATCATCACTCCTCTCCTGTCGGCCATTCAGTCTCTCGGTACCATCATCATCATCATCATCATCATCATCATCATCACTCCTCTCCTGTCGGCCATTCAGTCTCTTGGTACCATCATCATCATCATCATCATCATCATCATCACTCCTCTCCTGTCGGCCATTCAGTCTCTTGGTACCATCATCATCATCATCATCATCATCATCACTCCTCTCCTGTCGGCCATTCAGTCTCTTGGTACCATCATCATCATCATCATCATCATCATCATCATCATCACTCCTCTCCTGTCGGCCATTCAGTCTCTTGGTACCATCATCATCATCATCATCATCATCATCATCACTCCTCTCCTGTCGGCCATTCAGTCTCTCGGTACCATCATCATCATCATCATCATCATCACTCCTCTCCTGTCGGCCATTCAGTCTCTTGGTACCATCATCATCATCATCATCATCATCACTCCTCTCCTGTCGGCCATTCAGTCTCTTGGTAGTGGTGTCTCAAAACCAGCTGGATTAAAAGTAGCCAAAGAGAAGGTGAGGTTGTGGCCGTAAAGGTTTAATTAGAAAATTTGGTCTTGGCCGAGTTGAAAATTTTGGCACCCGCTCTTGGGGAAAATTCTCTCTCTCTCTCTCTCTCTCTCTCTCTCTCTCTCTCTCTCTCGTGGATATGAGGGAAAGGAGTAAGGGAGGGGAAAGAAAAAGAGGTTAAGGGGAGGGAAAGAGAGAGAGAGAGAGAAGGGGGATGAGGGGCTAAGGAGGGGGGGGGTAGGTTTCACGGATGGATGGATGAGTAGAAAAAATGGAGAGAGAGAGAGACTCAGTGTTTGGGCTCGTTTATTAGATGGTATTTTTTGCACTAGTCTCTTGATGGGTCCTCTTCCTCATATATATATATATATATATATATATATATATATATATATATATATATATATATATATTCCAAGGGGAGACTGTTTTTTCCTATGAAGGCTTGCATTATTTGAGAAAGGTGAAGTCAGTGAATGTACAGCGAGGTTGGATGGTGAGGAATTGGAAAATTTGAGTACGTTTAAGTACTTGGGTAGTGTGATGAATAAGGATGGAAGTTTGGAGGGTGAAGTGCTTGAAAGGGTACAGCAGGGAAGAAAGGTTGCTGGTTCCTTGAAAGTAGTGATAAGAAACAGGGAAGTGAGCATGGAATTGAAAAAGTTACTACATGACAGTATTGTGATACCAACACTAACGTATGGAAGTGAAGCTTGGACATTGTTGGAAGGACACAAGTCAAGAGTGAGAGCAGTGGAAATGAGTTATTTAAGAGGAGCCTGTGGAGTCACATGGAGAGACAGGCTGACAAATGAGGATATAAAGGAGCGTTGTGGTGTGGATGTGGATGTGATAGGAAGCGTTAGGAGGAACACACTGAGGTGGTTTGGCCATGTGGAAAGGATGGAGGGTGAGAGACTGACGAGGAGAGTGTGTGTGAGGTGGAGGCGGGGAGAGGGAGGGGGAGGCCGAGGATGAGATGGAGGGATGGAGTGGAGAGGTATATGAGAGAGGGGTGTGTGAGTTGGGAGCAGGCAGTGAAATGGCGGGGGACAGGGCGACGTGGAGGCGATTTGTTTGTGGCCATCCCGTACGGGATTAAGGCGTCTGGCAATAGATAGATTTACTATTACTATTCTTCTTCTTCTTTTCTTCTTCTTCTTCTTCTTCTTATTATTATTATTATTAGTGATAGCAGTAGTAGTGGTAATAGTAGTAGTAGTAGTAGTAGTGGTCTTCCTTTTTACTGTTTATTTATTGTACATTCCAATTATGCATTCATCTCATTTCTTTTTCTCTTCTCATTTCTTTGTTGTAATGTATTTTTGCAAACAGTAATATCGCTGCACTTTTCAGCCAAAGCATGTATGGAACTCATGGGATTATATTCTGAAAATTTGGGGCGATTTCAAAGATGGTTATTGTAGCATTTCGATTGATGCTGCTCAGTGTCATAATGTATCGTCATGAAGTGGATCAGTATTTATGTATAGAGTCGCAGAAATATATTATGGCCTATTATAACTCGGCAGATCATTACAGTCAAGGCGGCGTACACGAGTATTAACACAGCAGAGTAATCAAGCAGACGTATATGAGCACAGCAGACAAATGTACTAGTCAAGAGGGCGAATATTAACACAGTAAATTCGTACAGTCTGCAGTTTCTGGCCAATCACAGTGCAACCCGTCTGACACACAAAGCCCCTCTCGACGACACTGCTGGACTGAAATAATAGAGGTGGGTGCAGTATTGAGGGGGAGGAAGGTCAGGGGGCAAGGGGGTGGAAGGTCAGGGGTCGGGGGGTCAGGGTGGTTGTGGTAGTGATGTAGGGAACACGGGAGTCGCCTCGATGTCACTGTTCACACACACACACACACACACACACACACACAGTCACAAATGAACCCAGACATTTGTATTAGCTTGATCCAGGTTCTTTGATCCTTGGCTCTGCACCGTGCCAGAAGTTTCTCTCTCTCTCTCTCTCTCTCTCTCTCTCTCTCTCTCTCTCTCTCTCTCTCTCTCTCCAACCACTTTTCCTCCTCCTCCCCCTTTTTTTCACCCCTTCCCCCTTTTCCCTTTCCTGCACAGATCCATGCGTCACCTTTACTATGTTTCACTGTGAAGTTGATAAAAGTTGGCCCCTTATTCCGCCAAGGCATTACTGGATTTAGCTGGGGGAGGGAAAGGAAGGGGGTGGGAAAGATGGAGGAGTTTGGAAGGGCAAAGGGAAGGGAGCTTTGGAGGAGGGAAGGGGTTGAAGGGGATATTAGCTGAGGGGAGGGAAAGGAAGAGGAAGGAGGGGGGGAGATGGAGGTATTCGGAAGGGCTAAAGAGAAGGGGGATTTGGAGGAGGGAAGGGGTTGGAGGGGATATGGGCTGAGACTGTGTGGAGGAAAATTTGGAGGAGATGCGAGATATTGGAGGGGATTTGAAGGAGACAAGGTGGTTGGAAGAAGAAGGGGCGTTTAGAGGTATTGAGATGGAAAGGGGGTGGAGGGGGACTTCTGGGAGCTTGGAGAGGAATTGTAGGTTGGAGGGGTATTTTTAGGAAGTATTCGTAAGTGAAGTAGTAGTGTCGTAAGCAATAATTGAGATTCACTGTGATGCTTAAGTGAGAAGAATGACGTTGAAGGAATTAGAGGGAGGAAGAACTGCAAAATCTAACTCTTTCTCCCTAAGGTCGTCGTTTGTGTGTGTGTGTGTGTGTGTGTGTGTGTGTGTGTGTGTGTGTGTTAATGTGTGTGTTTTCAGCACCAAGTAAATTTTCTTCATCCCACGAGCACCCTACCGATAAAGGGGGGTAATAGTTAAGGGCTTTATCTTACCTCTACAATTCGAAAATCTGAGCTGAATGAACTAGTCTGAAAAATAGCAAGAGTATATTTTTAAGGGACGTCAAAGTACTGAAGTGTTTACCGGCAAAATGATCTACAGTAAACCTCATTACTTCGAGAGATCTTTCATACGCTGAATAGATTCGTGTAGCGGCAGTGAAAGAAAAACATTGAACCATCTTATCAAAGAGAATAATGGCGATCGTTTTTAACCTATTAAGTTTTAATCCATTCACTTAAGACGTCTCCAATAATAGGTCTCTCCTAAAAGATGTGTGGAATGTTTTTTTGTTTTTGTTTTTTGTTTTTTTGTTTTTTTATAGTGCCCAGAAATGAAGAGGGATCATTGTTGTATGTCTTGGGGCACTAGAAAAACAAAATCACCCTTTAATTTTTTTTTTTAATCAGGTTTATTTACATTTATTTTTTATGACATCCCTTAGATTGAAGAGGTTACGGCCGTACTTTGAAAACTAAGAGGGCTTAGAGCAGGGGTTCCTAAATGAGGGGAATTCCACCATGGGGGGAATTTGGACATTCCAGGAGGATATTAGCAGATGAAACTAAAATGACCAAAGTAGTGTTTTTGGTGTGTTGGTTATAGATTTGATATATTTTATGGTGAAGTGATTTTTGGCTTTTACTTTGTGCTTTGTATGAGTAAGGTCAGAATTTTGGCCTCAGTTATCATCATCCTGCATAAAAGCATACAATCTCTAAAATATTCTTTGAACTTTGCAAAGATCTCTGTAATACCGCTTGATATTTTGCTGTAACAAGCTAAACAGTACCATTTAATGGGAGATAATTAATTATTGAATCTAATCATTTGAAACACCTCCCAAAGGGGGAGAAAATTCCCTCTTTGTAATGGGGGAATCATCTAAAATTTTCTGGCTGAAATGGGGAATGACAGGAAATGTTTGGGAATCTCTAGTGTAGAGGAAAGCAAATCCCAGTGTTGGACTCATTATCAAAATACATGATTGAAAATAATTAAGTTTGACCATTTTGCATTGTTGCTAATTGTTTCATGTAAAGCGAAATGCAATGTTATTTTTTTCAGTTTTATTTTTTTTTCATTGACTCATAAAACTAGTGAGTTGCCATCACCATCTTTTCAGTAGTGGACTGCCAAAAGTATGTTGTCTGTTTTGATACTAACAGCAGTAAAACCTCTCCCTGTCCTCTTCCATACCCCTCCTTTCCCTCCTACCATACCCCTCCCTTCCCTCTTCCATACCTCTCCCTGTCCTTTTCCATACCCCTCCTTTCCCTCCTACCATACCCCTCCCTTCCCTCTTCCATACCTCTCCCTGTCCTCTTCCATACCCCTCCTTTCCCTCCTACCATACCCCTCCCTTCCCTCTTCCATACCTCTCCCTGTCCTCTTCCATACCCCTCCTTTCCCTCCTACCATACCCCTCCCTTCCCTCTTCCATACCTCTCCCTGTCCTCTTCCATACCCCTCCTTTCCCTCCTACCATACCCCTCCCTTCCCTCTTCCATACCTCTCCCTGTCCCCTTCCATACCGCTCCCTCATTTAGCCATCCAAAAGCCTTCTTTCCCTCACATCTCCCCCACGTCTCCTTTTCCTCCTCCTACCCATTCCAGTACCCACTTTCCCGACCTTCCCTACCAAGCCCACACTCACCCTTTCTTTTCCCAACCCCCCCCTCCTCTCTCTTCACCCCACCCCCCCTTCCCACATGTGCCATCATCTCCAGCACTCACCTCCTCACTTTATGCCTCATTTCCGTCAGGCTGGGTTGGTAGACGAGGGCAGGAGTTGAAGTTTGTGGTAATGATGTGAGTAATGACACGCCTCTACTCCTTATTACACAACTTCACACCGATTATTTGCCAGCCCAGATGTGCCAACTTGCCCCCTTAACTCCCCTCAACGTACATGTGTCGGTTTTGTATGGCCACTCTTGTGTAAGTTTTTGTTGTGTATAACTTTACTTGAACTTTGCATGTTTGGGTAACTTACATGTTTGGGTTTAACATGGCCTCCTTGTGTTACGTTTTTGCTCTATATACCGTACTGCAGGGAGATTGTGAAATCAGTAGCATTGTGACATGGCTAGATATTCAGTGCAACAAAGTAATTTAGATTAGATGTGGGTAGGTTTACGTGTATGCGGGCGTGAACACCGAAACTGAACTGAACGAAAAAAAAAAAATCAGAACGAAATTAACAATATAGGTTTTTAATCTGAATCTACACTATCCACACCTTAGCTGCAGCTTACAACAATACACCCGACTCAGTGTTTTCTAGTCTGATGATAACTAATCAAATCCAGTATAGCCAAACTCAGCCGTAAATCATGACTAAACTGACTCAGCCTAAACTGAATGTAGCTCACTAGACAGCCGTTTCTCGACGTGACTGATTTCACGGTCTGCCTGAAACAAACCTGACCTTCCAGTACGAGCACGTGTGTATCATATTGTTCCTCTGACGTAAGTTTTGCTGTATATAACCTTCCACAACTCGCATATATCGGTGTAATACTGCCCCTCCTGTGTAAGTTTTGCTGTATATCTATACCCCTCCCCCCGAGGTGTATGAGTAAGCTTTGCCGTTTGTCTCTGCTGTAAAACGTACGCGAGGAAGTTTTGCCATATATCTTTCAAGGTCCAACCGAGCAGCCTGTGCCACAAGTGTATCAAGATGTGGGAGTTGCGTTATATACTTACGTGGAAGTTAAAAAATCGGAGTTGTATTATTTACATGGAAAAGATTCGGAATCGTACATAGTCGTGACATTAATAGTAAATCTGTTGTCTCAAGATATGCATGGCTAACTGTAACCGTAATATATATTTTTAAGAACAGTGTATTGGAGCTTGATGCAAAAAGTCTTTAACGACAAGCGGTGCCAAGGCACAGCAAACCCGTCCCCGGCAGTCACTTTAGTGCTGGCGTATAAACACAACAGGATATTCTTTAGGCAGGTTAGGAAAAACACAGGTGGGAGGCTGGAGTTTATTCTCTAACCTTCGAGTGTAGCATTGTCTCTGATAAAGGCCTCTGGTCGAAACGTTAGAGAATAAACTCCAGCCGCTCACCTGTGTTTTTCCTACAGAATCCACTTGTCGCTATGTAACATTCACAACAGGATATCTATTCAAAGATGTCACTTATCGTATTTGGAGTAAATCGGGTGAAAATCGACGATTTTATGCCCATTTAAAATTTTAGGCTCGACCCACCTGACGTTGACCCAACCTACCGCTAGACTGGGGGGTGACCCCTCTGATGTAAAGAAGCATGTTGTAGGATGCAGATGTGAAAGATGCACATTTAGGTTTTGGTTTCATGTCGATATGACGAATTTGAAAGGAATTATGGCGAATAAAGCATTTCTTTCTTTCTTTTGTTTCTTTGAGCCTACAGGCTGGGCCTTGGCCCAGTTTGGCCCAAAATTTAATCATGTAATCAGAAGGTCATAGCCCATCATCCCTCTAATTGTAGTCAAAATTGCACCAGTAGCTTTCGCGTCAAGTTGTTAACAGACATGCATACTGAGACAAACAGGCAATCCGAGTGAAATCAATACCCGTCCCCTAGCCCCTCTTGGGCGGGGACGGGTAATAATAGGACGGTTATCTCTTAGGCTCCTGTGACTCGATCAGTGATGAATATAATCGCCTGGCTTTACATGGTGTAGGAGTAGTAGAGCTAATCCTACAGCTGTCTTGGTCACCTGGCCTCCTCTTTCTCCATGGCCTTTGAAAATCAGTCTGGCATTTCCACATACGACACTTATGACACTGATCTAAGGCCAAATAAACTAGTTAATGTCGGTTGCTACGGATCCACCTCACTGATTTTCCAAGTGCAAGGCGAGAAAAGCAGGAGAGGCGACAGGAACTCTGAAACCGAATATTATATAAGAATTGTGATTATCTGAGCAGTAACTGATAATTGGTCGATAAGTCGCTGTTGTTTTAATTTCATTTATAATATTCTTTACCCCTAAAAATGTGGTTCGTGAAGAGACATGTGCACTAGTTAGCTCTGCAGTACCACACACACACACACACACACACACACACACACACACACACACACACACACACACACACACACACCAAAACAACACCCTGTCTGGAGTCATGGATATAAAAGTGTCAGGGAATTAAAGACTGAAGGAGACAGCCTTAGCATATCATCTCAGTAGACTGTAGATAGATAAAAAGATAGATAAAAAGGAAGGCAAAGTAAGATCCATTCACTTTGAGATGCCAGGACGCAGTGTATGTTAAAGTCTGAAATTCATAGGTGAGAGAAAGCGAATAGTGAAGATGTGGGTGGACGTTCAGACTGAAATAGACTGTTTTAAAGCTGAACATTTGTGGACGTGTTGAGAATACAGGTTAATTATTCTTTGGTGTGTGTGTGTGTGTGTGTGTGTGTGTGTTTCTAAGTTGTCTGTTAGTCTCCAGTGTTGCGGATATTGCACGTCGGAGCTCTCTAAGTTCTTATCTAAGTTGAGAGAGAGAGAGAGGACGTGTGAGGTAAGGGCATTAAAATATGAAGAAAATCAGGAAGTTGGCAGAGAAAGGAGGAATGTGGTAATACTTATAAGAGGAGAGGTGGAGGTGGAGGTGGAAGACGGGGTGTGGGGGGATCTTAGCTTCCACCAGGAGAGCATTACCACCTGGAGAGAGAAGTGGAGGGGGAGGGGGGAGAGGAAGGGGGAGGGAAGAGGATTGTAGAAAGCGACTTAATGCAAAACTTACTAAAACAAGAGGCGATGAAGGCAAGAGAATCTGGATGGTTTATTGATGGTTGGATGGTTAGGTGTTTGGGGCCGAGGGATGGACGGTTGGATGGTTAGGTGTGGATGGATGGTTGGATGGTTAGGTGTGGATGGATGGTTGGATGGTTAGGTGTGGATGGATGGTTGGATGGTTAGGTGTGGATGGACGGTTGGATGGTTGGGTTTGGATGGACGGTTGGATGGTTGGGTTTGGATGGATGGTTGGATGGTTAGGTTTGGATGGACGGTTGGATGGTTAGGTGTGGATGGACGGTTGGATGGTTAGGTGTGGATGGATGGTTGGATGGTTAGGTTTGGATGGATGGTTGGATGGTTAGGTGTGGATGGACGGTTGGATGGTTAGGTGTGGATGTATGGTTGGATGGTTAGGTGTGGATGGATGGTTAGGTTTGGATGTATGGTTGGATGGTTTGAAAGGTGAAATGTTAATATAGTGGCTGGGGTGGATGGTTGGAATGCAAGAGGATGTGTATGGTTTTTTGATGAATGGATGGTTGGGTGTGGAGTTGATGGATGGATGGATAGTTGATGTGGATATATAATGAAGTAGGTTGTCGAATAAATTACACTGTAGAATGGAAAGTTCTGAAGATGGATGGTTGGACGGATGGTTTTGAAGATGTATGGATGGTTGAATGGTTCACTGAATTAATATAGTTTAGAGGATGGCTGTAAAGCAAGTTGTGGATGGTTTATTGATGGGTGGGTGGATGGTTTGATAGGGAGATGGTGGAGGGTTGGAGGGTTCAGTGGAAAGTTGGGTGGATGGTTTAAAGGATGGAAGACTTTGAGGTTGGGTGGTTGGTTCGGCATTAAACTACAAATAAATAGGTAGATAGACAAATAGATAGATAGATAGATAGGTAGGTAGGTAGGTAGATAGATAGATAGACAGACATATATAATGTAAAGAATTAAAACTATGCACAGTAAGTTAGGTTGTGGCCTTTACAACTTATTTAATAGTAATGGTAAGCACAAGAATAATAATATAATTGAACGGAATACATGGAGACCAGGAAAATAACATTCAGACGAAAATATATGAATAGAAATAAGTTAAAAAATGAAATAGCCACTTAGTAGAATAAAAACATGGGATTGAGTTAGTATAACACACACACACACACACACACACACACACACACACATTTGCGCCGAAAAAAAACAGAGGACGCGCCAGTGGTTGAAATCGGAGACTGTAGGTGACTTGCATAAATTACTGGAATGCCAGAGGTGAGAGTGCAGTCTTTTTAAAAAGTTTGCACAACCAATGGAGCTCTGAACTATCGCCTTATTTCACCTCAGGGATTTTGTGTGTGTGTGTGTGTGTGTGTGTGTGTGTGTGTACAGTATGTGTGTTTATTCGTTCATTTAATAAGTATTTTTTTTCAGTCATTAGGTGAGAAGGATAAAATTGATGATTATGGTGATGATGATGATGGTTATGAATTATTGTTGAAGAAATACTTGTTACCCCTCTCTCTCTCTCTCTCTCTCTCTCTCTCTCATTTTTCGCTCCTCTTTTCGTCCTCAGCCATTTCCTTTAATTTTTGACTCGCACAAATTAGCAAAAAATTATTAAATACTAAATGATCTCCGCAGCACCCCTACACCATCGACTTTATCATTTTTTTTTTTATAAGATTACGTCGATGAGGGACAAAAAATCAGTTCAGTTTATGACAATCCAAAAATTAGGCACACTTTTCGTCCCTGGCCATTTCACCAATTATATCGATCTTTTGAAAGGTGTCCAGATTTTAAGTAGAATATCAGCCTTAAATTCGACTGCCACGTAAAAAGGTCAATCGAGGTAGCTTTTAATACCCTCTTGATCGCGACGGTTCTAGTTATGTACTCCATTAAATGTGAGACGATTTTGTTCAGCTGAGGGTAGGCAGAGAACATAAAATATATATATATATATATATATATATATATATATATATATATATATATATATATATATATATATATATATATATCAAGAGCAAAATCAGTGCTGCAGGTGCGTTTTTGTTTTGATTTTTTTTTTAAGGATGTATGGACTGTCATCTATAACTAACCCCTTCAGTCCGATGGCGTTCTTATTCCATTCTTGCTACGTCCACCCAGGAGTCAAACCAACTCGTTTCTGAAGGTTAAATTTTAAGGTTTCTGAAGGTTAAATTTCAAGGTTTCTGAAGGATATATTTCAAGGTTTCTGAAGGATATATTTCAATGTGTCTAAAGGTTATATTTCAAGGTTTCTAAAGGTTATATTTCAAGGTTTCTGAAGGTTATATTTCAAGGTTTCTGAAGGATATATTTCAAGGTTTCTGAAGGTTATATTTCAAGGTTTCTAAAGGTTATATTTCAAGGTTTCTAAAGGTTATATTTCAAGGTTTCTGAAGGTTATATTTCAAGGTTTCTGAAGGTTATATTTCAAGGTTTCTAAAGGTTATATTTCAAGGTTTCTAAAGGTTATATTTCAAGGTTTCTAAAGGTTATATTTCAAGGTTTCTAAAGGTTATATTTCAAGGTTTCTAAAGGTTATATTTCAAGGTTTCTGAAGGTTATATTTCAAGGTTTCTGAAGGTTATATTTCAAGGTTTCTGAAGGTTATATTTCAAGGTTTCTGAAGGTTATATTTCAAGGTTTCTGAAGGTTATATTTCAAGGTTTCTAAAGGTTATATTTGATCCCTCCAGTCCGGAAATATTATCCTAAGCCGAAAGAAGTAATTTAATGGTACTATGAAGAAATTAAAATAGACGTCATGTGGTTAAAGGCTAGAGGTGAATGAAAATATAACACGCTTTTGATGGCTATACCTTTTGAAAGTACATTGGGAAAAAATACTGAAAAACAATGTAAACTCCACAGATCCTGCCATTTTTCTCTTTACTCGTAGATGTATGGGCGATAACCTGCATAATTAAAGGGGAGTGACTGTGTATTATGTATATGATGGGCCTATTAGTCTCAATTACCAGATCTGTGTTAATGGTTTTTAGGCCTCCCCCCCTCCCATTAGCCCAGGCAATGGTGGAAATAAAGGCAGAGTGATGGAGGTGGTAATGGGTGCGAAGGGGGGAGGGGAGGGAAAGAGAGGGAAAATGGGAGAGGAGGAATTATGGGAAGGTAGGGTAAGGGTCAGAAGGGAGAGTGATGGAAGGGGAAACAGAGAGAGAGAGAGAGAGAGAGAGAGAGAGAGAGAGAATTCCGAGACAGAAAATTTGAAAAAGAAAAATATTACAAAAGCGAGGGAGCGTTTATAAATCCTGTAAGTTTGATAGACACAAGGAAAAACGGTAGACCAAAGAAATATAAAACGAAAATGCTGAAACAGGCAGATAGATGTAGACGGACAGTAAATAATAATATATATATAGATTTTTGTTTTGTTTTGTTACCACGGGCCCTGTTCTTCAGTTTCTTTTCTTTTTTTTTTTTTTTTCCTTGCTCCCTTCCTTTTTTTTTCTTTCTTCCCTCTCTCTCTCCCTCCCTCGCTCCCTCCCTTTCTGCCTGCCTGCCTGTCTTCTTTTCTTCCTTCCTTCCCTTAGCTGATTATTATTTTCCATATATCAAAACAGTCGTCAGCCTTAATACGTATGAACACCTATTTTCACGCATAAATGCCTGTTAGTTTTGTGGTCCGAGGTGCCATGTGGAGTAACAGGCCTGTCTTTTTTTTTCCCCTTCCTTTTATCCAGTCTCTCTTGTCTCCAGTGTCCCTCTCTGTGTATTCCTCCCTTCACTTATAACCTGCTGATGTTCTGTTTCCATGCTATCTCTTCTTCCCTTCCTTCTTCACCCCCTGTTCGTTGTCTCTTCTTTTTTGTTCATTCACTTCGCCTCTTCACGATCTTGTCTTCTCATCTCTCCATTCCTCCACCCTTCTCCCTCCATTTTCTCCATTCTTCCACCTCTGTCCCTCCGTTCTCTAATTCCTCCACCTCTTGTCTCAGCTCTCTCCACTTCTCCACCTCTATCCGTCCGCTCTCTTCACTCCTCCACCTCTCTCCCTCCATTCTCTCCATTCCTCCACCCTAAGTCCAAAGAAAGTGAAAAACAAAGGACCTCTAGTTAAATTGTAGACCGTTGCAGACAAGAATAGGATCAGTATATGTATTTTACGAGTCAGATATAAGAGAAGCAAAGCCTGGAAACCTCTGTCCAGTCCATCTCTCAATTCTTCTCTAATTCCTTCCTCCACACTCTCATCATCCTTTTCGCTCCTCCACTTCACTTCCTTCCGCGTCTTCAACCCCCAACTCATTTCTCTAGTTTCTCTACATTTCTGCTTTCTCTCATTACCCCTCCATTTGTCGCGAGGAGAGAGAGAGAGAGAGAGAGAGAGAGAGACTGTTTACCTCTTGTGTGAGTCAGGGAGCCTGCAGATTAAAGGCGTTTACATTAGATGATGGCGGTGGTGGTGGTGGTGGTGATGTAGAGGTAGAGACTGTGATGGTGGTAGTGATGATCTTGATAATGTTGGTGGTGGTGGTGATGTAGAGGTAGAGACTGTGATGGTGGTAGTGATGATCTTGATAATGTTGGTGGTGGTGGTGATGTAGAGGTAGAGACTGTGATGGTGGTAGTGATGATCTTGATAATGTTGGTGGTGGTGGTGATGTAGAGGTAGAGACTGTGATGGTGGTAGTGATGATCTTGATAATGTTGGTGGTGGTGGTGATGTAGAGGTAGAGACTGTGATGGTGGTAGTGATGATCTTGATAATGTTGGTGGTGGTGGTGATGTAGAGGTAGAGACTGTGATGGTGGTAGTGATGATCTTGATAATGTTGGTGGTGGTGGTGATGGTGATGATGGAGTGGGGGGACAGTAATGAGAGTTAGTGGTGGTGGTGGTGGTGGAGAGGGACGCTGTATTTACTTTGAGTCAGGAGGCCCACATATTACTCTTAATGATGGTGATGGTGGTGGAGATAGTGATGATTATAGTGATGGTGGGGCAGTAGTGATGATCATAATGGTGATGAGAGAAAAGGTAGTGATGCTTAAGAGTGGAATGGTGATGTTATTGACGGTGATGATGGTAGTGGTGGCGGTGGATGTATAAATATGGTGATGAGGATGGAATGATGACGCTGAGTGATGAGGGACGTGCTAATGACGGTAGCTGTAGTGATGATGAAGATGGAGGTGACGGTGAGGGAGGAGAGATGAGAGTGGTGGTGGTGATAATAGTTTGGTGTTAGTGATGATAGTTAAAATAAATGCTTGCTAGCCGTGAGGGAGAGAACAATATTGATGGAAATATTTGTTACTAGAGCGGTGAGGGAGATAATGGCAGTATTAATGGAGATATGCTGTTGATGCTGGAAGATAAACATTGGCATTGAACACCGAATTCTTGAAACACATCATATTCCTAGCAATAAATTAGTGTAAACATGTTGAGTCTGGTGATGGTAGACGTTTAACGTTGACTGTAAACACTCCATTATAAACATTGACTATAAGCATACCATTTACTAAACACCCATTTATAAATTAAAAACATGAGCATATACATTCACAATAAACACTCTGATATTAAAAGCGCCTTAAATAATAGAGTATAAACATGTCCTTTAATTCTATCAGTACGATGATGTGTTTGTTTAATTTTATTTTTGCTACACTTAACCACTTTTTTACACTTAAGGATGTCGCTTCGAAAAATAGGGTAAGATAGTCTGCATCACGCCCTCTCCTTACATTGATAATTTTAGAGGACTGAGTGAAATAGTGTGGTAATAATAAGAATATCGGACGTCATTTTAAGTGTCTGAGTTGAACATTACAATTCCACGACAAACTATCACCGAATTAAAAGGACTAAACACAATAAACATTTACTTTATAGATATACGGTCGCCAGCACACACACACACACACACACACACACACACACACACACACACACACACACACACACACACACACACACACACACAGGGATTGTATTGCGATTCTGTGTCTGCATGTACAGAATATGTGCGTGTGATGGCTTGTGCATGGACTCGTGTGTGTGTGTGTGTGTGTGTGTGTGTGTGTGTGTGTGTGTGTGTGTGTCTTTATTAGTCCCCCCTTATTTTTGAGTCAGGAAAATGGTCGTGTTTTTCTGCTTGCTCCTGAGGGTATGGTTGAGTTTTTTTTTTTTACCTTCCCCCCCCTGTCTCTCTCTCTCTCTCTCTCTCTCTCTCTCTCTCTCTCTCAAGAATTTTTACCTCTCTTTGTTGTATCTTTTACGACAGATAGTGATGTCTCTCTTCCTTGACAGTCGAGGGCATTGAACCACATTTCAGAGAGAGAGAGAGAGAGAGGAAAGAAACCACTGTACCTGTGATTATACCGAGTACTAGTTATTTCCACGTAACCTAGTGATCACCTACATTGAATCTAACACAGGTGCCAGGTGAGCTCATGATAGGCAGGTGAGCTCATGATAGCCAGGTGAGCTCTTGATAGCCAGGTGAGCTTTTGATAACCAGGTGAACTCTTGATAGCCAGGTGAGCTCTTGATAGCCAGGTGAGCTTTTGATAACCAGGTGAACTCTTGATAGCCAGGTGAGCTCTAGATAGCCAGGTGAGCTTTTGATAACCAGGTGAACTCTTGATAGCCAGGTGAGCTCTTGATAGCCAGGTGAGCTTTTGATAACCAGGTGAACTCTTGATAGCCAGGTGAGCTCTTGATTACTAGGTGAACTCTTGACAGGCAGGTGAGCTTTTAATAACCAGGTGAGCTTTTGATAGCCACGTGAGGTCTTGATAGCCAGGTGGGGTGCTAGAATGACCAGTCTAGGGCACATGACACTCACTTTCGCCTTAAAATTTTCAGGCGTTAGCTGGAACATTTAATTTTTCTCACTTTAAGAGGGCTGATGTTACCTGTATTATTATTATTATTTTATTATTATTATTATTTTATTATTTATTATTATTATTATTATTATTATTATTGATTTTTATTAATAACTCATGACTGAGCGAAATAGAATCGTCAAGCATTCGCTGAAATAGAATAGTAGAGTTACCCCGATCATGGAGGAAAAAAAAAAAAAAAGGTACTCCCATTAGCATAAATATCCTCTTGGCGGTAAATACGCAGTGCCCTGAGCCGGATACCTGAGTAATAATTAATCCGGCAAGGTAGAGAGAGAAAAGATCACCTGGAGAAAAAGACTAACTCGCTCGCTGTATCGCCCTTGCACCGGAGATGGAATTGCTTTATGAATTTGTGTGTGTGTGTGTGTGTGTGTGTGTGTGTGTGTGTGTGTGTGTGTGCGCGCCGGTGAACTGGCGTGGAAAATGTGCATATGAGGAGGGGGATCCGATCTTGGCCACTTAAATGATTGGTGGATAATTGGTCTGTGTTTTGAGGTCTTTTATCAACCCTTTTAGCCCGATGAGGCATTTTTCAGGGATTTTATTCAGATTTACTATTTTTATTTTATTTGTTTTACAGAGAATTTAGGTTTAGCCTTAATTATCCCCTTTACTTCTAGAGATCTTTACTAAGTTGACTAAAAATCTTTTGGTAGTACAGTATATCATCATCATCATCAGCCATTACAAGTCCATTGCTGAACAAAGGCCTCCTCCAACCTTTTCCACGAATTCCTTGACTGAGCCAATCTTTGCCACGTTTCCCTGCAAATTTCTCTATCTCATCCCTCCAACTCCTGTCTGGCCTTTTTCTGCTACGTTTACAATCTCTTGGTGTCCAGTCAGTCAACCTCTTGCTCCATCGATTATCCCTTATTCTTGCTACATGGCCTGCCCACCTCCATTTCTCTTCTTTTATAACTTCTATAATATCTTTTACTTTAGTCTGCTCTCTCACCCAAGTTGATCTTTTCCTCTCTCAAAGATATTACCAACATTGACCTTTCCATTGCTCTCTGAGAACGAATTAATTTATATTCCATCGATTTTGTCAGTTTCCAGGTCTCACAGCCATACGTCATAGCTGGAATTATTCGTTATATACTTTTCGTTTCATACAAACTGGCAAGCTAATTTTCATAATGTCCCTATGTTTACCGAAAGCTTTCCATCCAATTGTAATGCGTCTTTTTATTTCGCTATCATTATCTTTCGTTATTTTTAGTATTTGTCCCAGGTAATTGTACTCGACTTCAAGAATTTCTCCACTTATTCTGATGACGCTCTTTGGTGTTTGAGGATTAAACTTTAGTTTTACTTCGGTTCATCTTCAGTCCTACTTTCAGACTTTCTCTGTTCAGGTCATTTAACATTTCTTGCAATGTCTCTGCTCATTCTGAGATTAGGACAATGTCATCTGCAAATCTTAAATGGTTTACCTTTTCTCCATCAATGTTCACTCCTTTGTTTTCCCAGTCTAGCTTTCTGAAAACACTTTCTTGGCATGCTGTAAATAACTTTGGTGAAATTGTATCTCCCTGACGCACGCCCTTCTCAATCTTAATTTCTCTGAGTCCGTATGTAATTTAACTGTAGCAGTTCCATCTTTATATATGTTTTCGAGCAGTTTTACAATGTTCTCATTCACTCCTTGTTCTCGCAATGAATTTATAATTTCTATGTGCTCCACTGAGTCGAAAGCCTTTTCGTAATCAACAAAACCTAAGTTTTCTCAATTAGCTGATTTATTGTGTGTAGATAATCAGTAGTCGAGTACCCGCTTCGGAATCCTGCCTGTTCACGAGGTTGGTTTTCCTCCAAATTTGTAGCTATTCTGTTTGTAAGGACTTTAGTGAAGAGTTTGTAAATTACTGATAGCAAGCTAATGGGTCGATAGTTACTAAGGTCTTTTGAGTCACCTTTTTTATCAAGTAGAATAACTATTGCATTACACCATGTTATGGGAATTTTCTTCTGTTTTATACATTGGGTAAATAAGTGAGCAAGCCTATTTTGTACTTCTGCTCCTGCATCCAACAGTAAATTTGCTACTATTCCATCTTCTCCCGGAGCCTTCCCTCTTTTCATATTTTTAAGAGAAATATTTACTTCGTCTGGTGTTACCTCAGGTATTTCACTTGTGTCAACTGAAAAGTTAGCTATTGGTACTACTGTCTTTGATGCATACAGTTCTTTGTAAAATTCTTCAACTCTCTTCAACATCTTATCTCTGCATGTAATGGCTTCACCGTTTTTGTCTTTTAGTGATGTAATTGTTGCTTTCCGAGTGCCATTTTACTTCGGACCTGTTTCAGACTTTTTCCTTTTTTGATGGTTTCTTTGATTTGATCCATGTTTCTCTTCCATTTTTCTTCCCTTTGTCTTTTGTTGATAAGCTTATTTAATTCCGCGCGTTCTGTTTCATCTTTCTTTGTTTTTACATTCATTTCCTTTCTTTTTTTCATAAGCTCAAGTGTCTTTTCTGAATACTTCTTGGCTTTGGTTGTATGAGGTTTTCCTACTACCTCCGCTGAATCTTTTAGCACTTTTGTTAGTCTGTCATTAAGCTCATCAGTGTCACATTCAGCATTACTGAGAGCTTGAAATCTGTTTCTTATTTCCAACTGAAAGGCTGCTTTGTTTTCGTTGACTTTTATTGGGCATATCTTTTTATCTTTAATCATCTTCTTTCTTTCACTTTTGAAATTGAATCTTGCTGTGCAACCCACCATTCTATGGTCACTTCCAATATTTACTTTGTTGATAACTGTGACATTTGTGATCGTGTTATTCTTATTTGCTATAGTGAAGTCGATTTCATTCTTTGTTTCTCCATTTGGGCTTCTCCAGGTCCACTTTCTCCCTGTTCTTTTGTGAAAGAATGTGTTCATTATTCTCATGTTAAACATTTCTGCAAAGTTTACCAGCATTTCTCCTCTTTCGTTCCTTTCTCCCACTCCAAAATTTTTCCAAACATGCTTCTCCATTTCTTTATTTCCCAACTTTCGCATTGAACTTTCCCATGAGTATAGTATAGGTGGTCTTTTCCCCTTCCATAATCTGGGAGATGTCATCATAGAATGTTTCAATTTCTTCATCTGAGCTCTGAGAAGTTGGTGCATATACTTGTATTACTTATCAGGGTATATTTTTTGCACAGTCTGATTACAACCTAAAAATCATTTGATAGTACAGTATATATATATATATATATATATATATATATATATATATATATATATATATATATATATATCCTTGGAACGATGAATCCATCCATCCATTATCCAATCCTATGTTACCTCGTGAGGAGCTAGGCAAGTTGGTCCTGACATTTAAGGTGAGTGACCAGCCTCACTCATCCCTGAGTGGCATTACGTGAGCAGTAAACCCCAACCTTCCCTTGGATATAAACCTACACAGGCTTAATCCGACTGGAGTGCCTTAATTACCCACTAAACCACCAGGCGTCATAATTTGGTTGTATGGTTACCACCCAGCGTAGTATATAATATCCTGGTGTACAGGAAACCATTTGATACCACCCAGCGTAGTATATTATTTCCTGGTGTACAGGAAACCATTTGACTTGTCACTCGGTGTAGAGTCACCCATAGGCAGAAGTAAGAGGAAAGAGTGAAGGATAGAAAGACAGAAGAGTGTAAAGACACCCCCCCCCAAAAAAAAAAAAAAAAGAAGAGGAAAGAAAGACAAGAGGAAGGAAGAAAGAGAGGAAAGGGCAGACACCCAAAGGAGCACCACATCAAGTGAGTGGATGGTGAGCGCCCCCACCTACCACCATATAATAATAATGATAATAATAATAATAATGATAATAATAATATATAGTTCTGTTAGTAAAAGAGCAAGAAGTAAGATTCAGAGATCCAGAGCGGGTGATGCACAGCCGACACGAGGGTCATGTGCACAGGTGTGTCCATGTGTAGGTGACCCGCCGCCAACACTAGGGTGGGTCACGTACACAGGTGTGTCCATGTGTAGGTGACCCGCCGCCAACACGAGGGTGGGTCACGTGCACAGGTGTGTCCATGTGTAGGTGACCCGCCGCCAACACGAGGGTGGGTCACGTGCACAGGTGTGTCCATGTGTAGGTGACCCGCCGCCAACACGAGGGTGGGTCACGTGCACAGGTGTGTCCATGTGTAGGTGACCCGCCGCCAACACGAGGGTGGGTCACGTGCACAGGTGTGTCCATGTGCAGGTGACCCGCCGCCAACACGAGGGTGGGTCACGTGCACAGGTATGTTCATGAGTTCATGGGGCTCACCACCCACATAGGTGTCCGTCACATTGTTCACGGGACTCACCACCTATGTAGGGATGCGTCACCGTGTTCACGGGACTCACCTCCTACACAGGGATGCGTCACCATGTTCACGGGACTCACCTCCTGTGTAGGGATGCGTCACCGTGTTCACGGGACTCACCTCCTACACAGGGATGCGTCACCGTGTTCACGGGACTCACCTCCTACACAGGGATGCGTCACCGTGTTCACGGGACTCACCTCCTGTGTAGGGATGTGTCACCGTGTTCACGGGACGCACCTCCTATGTAGGGATGTGTCACCGTGTTCACGGGACTCACCTTCTACGTATGGGGGCGTCACAGTGTTCACGGGGGCGGGTCGCCACTACGGGGCCCCATTAGATTCAGTGATAGTGAGAGCTGGGGTGCTCACACCTCCACTGACCAGCGGGCATGAGCAACTCTTCTTCTGGCCTTGGCGGACTTGCTGTCGCCATGTACTGATTTAACCCCAAAGATTTTCTCAAGACCCCGACGCCTGGCTTTTTCGGTGGACAGGCGCGCCCTCGTCTTTTGCTAGAGTTGCCCATCCGCCTGCCACTGGTCTCTTTCGGCCGCGTGTGCTCGCAGGAGGGCGTCCATCTCGTTTTGGGCGCCCTGGCGGTGGTGGTCCAGCTGTTGCTGGTGGCGGTGCTCCAGGTCAGAGAGCAGCTCGGCGTGCTGGGCTGCCTGAGCCTCCTTGGCTTGGGCCAGCTTCTGGAGTTCCATCTGATGGTCCATGATCAACTCAAGCAGCTCCACCACCCTCTCCTTGTGGTCGGCAGCGGTCTCTTCATGGTCTTTTATGGTTGTCTCGTGACTCGCTATGACATTATCCCGCCCCGTCAGAGCCTCCCGCAGCGCGGCCACCTCATCATGGCGGGCGTCGCGGTCTTCTTTCAGAACATTGATACGCTGATTCATATCACCTAGCTCCTGGTGCAGAGCATCCGCCTCTTCTTGGTGCAGCAGGTGCGCCTCATGTAGGCGTTGGTCGAGCTCGAAGGTGTCCTGAGCATAGGCGTGATGAGCGGCATTGACCTGTTCCGTTAGGTCACTGAGTTCACGCTGGTGGGCGTCGTGCCGGTCCTCCGACTCCTGCCGCAGGCCTGTGATGTATTGCCGGTGCTGCAGGAGGGAGGTTTTGGCCGAGGCCAGCTCCTCATCACGTTCGCTAAGGAGAGCGAGCGCCTGCTGTAGCTGCTCCTGAAGGAGGGAGTTAGCCCTCTGCAGGTCCGCTACTTGCTCTCCCAGCATGGCGACGGCATCGGCCATCAGGCGGCAGTGTTGGCCGCTGATGGGCGAGGCTCGCCTCCTCCGCGCCCCCTCAACCAATCCGCACCCACACCACACCACCACCACCGCCACCACCACCCACACACCCACTCCTCGCACCACGCCCATCCTTTTGAGATTTACGAAAGATTTAAAAAAGACTAAAAAGTTGAGAAAGTTGTGTAATAGCGATGCAGAAGGTAATATAATGGGAAAAAGAAGGTAAGTGAGATGGGAGGAAGAGGGAAGGGGACATGGAGCGTGTGGAGGCAAGATGGCCGCAGGACAGGAAGCAGAGGTGTGGAGGGAAGGCAGGAGGCGGTGGAGGGTGACGGGCGCCTTAAATATCTGGCTGTGTAGCGTTTGTCGCGTCTGGAGTCAGCGAGAATGAGTTTTTGTTTTCAGTTAGGACCATCGAACTGAAAGGGTCGAAAGGAAAAAGAACGAGGGTCGGAAGAAAAAAAATGGTCGAAAAAAAGAAAAAGGGTCGGAAGAAGATGAAAAAAAAAACTATGGAATGATGATGGGAATATGAGCCGGCATAAACATTTGCTGGCATGCTGGCCGGTAGCTTGTCCTGTGTACGGAGCACTGCGTGACAAGTGACATTTAGGAAAGTACACACACACACACACACACACACACACACACACACACACACACACACACACACACACACACACACACACACAGTCTCTCTCTCTCTGCAACATTACGTCATCGTCGATATGTGGCTCACAGATGCTCTAAACAAAAGTAGTACCATCATATCTCGTTTGATAAGGGAGGAGTCGTAGAGGCGGCCCAGTTATTCAGTCACGCCTAAGGATTTTCGGACGTATTGTGTGAATACGTGGAATGAGGTATTCTTGTGAAATTAGTTCGCACTGGAGCATCTATCTCCTGACGATTTAGTTTAAGTTGGTGTTGTTGTGGCTCCAGGTTCATTTGGGTGTGACCCAGTGGACTGCAGGCTGAGGACAGCCAGACAGCTCCACCGGCCGGGCATATTGGTGCCACCCTGTGAAGGCGTCCCTTTTCAGCATCGTAAATTTAAATGCTACACAGTGAAGATGCTTCTCCTATTGATAGTATAAGTAAAAGTGTTAACGTGCCTTATGTCAGACTATCTATCTATCTATCTATTGCCAGACGCCTCAATCCCGTTTGGGGTGGCCACAAACAAATCGCCTCCAAGTCGCCCTGTCCCCCGCCATTTCACTGCCCTGCTCCCAACTCACACACCCCTCTCTCATATACCTCTCCACCCCATCCCTCCATCTCATCCTCGGCCTCCTTTTCCCTCTTCCCCCCTCCACCTCTCTCACATACACTCTCTTCGTCAGTCTTTCACCCTCCATCCTCTCCACATGGCCAAACTAAATACCAAAAAATGAGGTGTTAAGGTGTTTATTTCCAAGAAGGAAGCACTGGGTATGGGTTCAAGATTCGTTATTAGCAGGTAATAGTGTGGCCAGATGTGTGATCCAGGTGGTATTACTCGTACATTGCAGGGCAAGGCAGTAACAGCACAAGTCAGGCTGAGGCTACCCATCAAGGCCAGGACGGGAAGGGGGGGGGGTCTTGTGATGTAGATTATTCAGACCATCCTGGCACTGCTGACGGAGAATTGTCTTTTTTCTTTTTTAACGTGAGAATGGCATGGAGGGATGGGGTGGAAAGGAATATAACTAAGGATGATGGTAGTTGGAGGTGAGGCAACCTGATGGCAAAAGTACCATAAAGGCGATTAGTTTGTGGCTTCCCCTTCTGGAATCAATATATATATATATATATATATATATATATATATATATATATATATATATATATATATACATCATCATCATCAGCCGTTTGAGTATCCACTGCAGGACCGGCCTATCCCGACCGAAGTCGGGACTGTACAGCCAATGTATCTCTGCCAAGTGGCTTAGGCTGTCTGGTAGAGATTGTATGTAGGGTGAGAAGTGCTTGCAAGTGTAATTGTAGTGTTGGAGTGGCTTTGGATGTGTGTGTAGTCTGTGAACCAAGTGTAATCGGCCCGCGGAAGCCGACTGGGTGCAAGCATACTTCATAGTAAGCGACACTGGTTCAACCACAGCACCCTTTGTGTCCGCCAATGCAGTACGTGGCCGGGTAAACACTCCCGAAGTTTATTACCCTGGCGGGGCGCGAACCCTGGCTCACCCGTGTACGAAACGCACACTCTACCACTGTACCACAGAGGCTCCATATATAGATAGATAGATATACAGTGTAATTAAATATGCGAAATATGTCATCGGCTTGAAGACTTTAAAATACTTTTTATCTTACTATCCGTATCCTTTGAGGGGGGTTATTCTTTTTTTTTTTTTTTTTTTTAACCTCTTTTCTTCACGCACTTGATATGTTAATTTCTTTTTTTTTTTCTTTTTTTTTTTTTTTTTTTGGTGGGGGGTTCATTTTCAGTTTCTTCTTGTGTGTTCAACCTTTTTTTTTTTTTTTATGTATATACAGTTCATATCTTAATTTTTATTATTATTATTATTATTATTATTATTATTATTATTATTATTTGGCAGTCAACAGAATGGATCTGCATAGTTGATTTCTTTCGTAGCTTATCAATCTACATACGACATTCAATTTACCAACTTCACTTCATTCACGCCATCCAACTCACTCAAGTCCCAGTGCCTGACGTAAGTACAAGCTGTTAATTCCCACTCACCGAGGAATATTAGACAGGAATATTTGACTGGGGATAATAATTTGCCTTCATACGGGACTTTGAGGGCCATTCACGCCATAGAAAAACACTGCAATCATTTACACCTCTACCTGCCACACCGCATATATATTACTACTACACGCTACTACACTCTTTGTCACACCTCACACTTAAGTCGTATCTTTCACTGCAACACCTCACACTATTGTTGCATCTCGCTTTGCAACACCTCACTCTCCTATCACATCTCACAGTACTGTCACATCTCACTCTGCAATACCTCGCTACTGTCACATGTCACTCTTCAACACCTCACTCTACTGTCACGTCTCACACTGCAGCATCTCACTTTACAGTCGCATCTCGGTCTAACACGTAACTGTACTGTCACATTTAACAGTGCAACACCTCACACCACTGTCACATAACAATGCCACACATCACTCTACTGTAACATCTCACTCTGCAACTTCTGATTACTGTCACATCTCACTGCAACACATCACTCTACACTCACATCTAACACTGCAATACCACTCGCCAGGCTCACCATAAACTTCACACGACCACACAATGACACCTCACACTAATGTAACATACATAATGACTAACGCCTCACAGTTTCATGTAATGCCACATCTTAGCGCAGTGCCGCACACCTAACACCGTAGATACCTCTCTGTACCACACTGCCTTACCTCACAGTCACACCTCACTGCCATATTACCACACTCCACAGTCACACCTCACACTGTCATACACTGCCACACCTCACAGTCACATCTCACACTGCCACACTACCACACCCCACAATCACACCTCACCATACGACACACTGCCACACTTTAGTCACACCTCACACTAACACACTGCCCCACCTTAGTAGAACCTCACACTTTCACACTGCAACACCCCACACCTCTCTACCACACCTCACTGCCACACTCCATAGTCACACCTCACTCTGCCACACCGCGCACATCCACACCACACCTTGCCACATACATATTACAGGTATTTCTAATTCATTGTTTATATTTTACTGTTATCAACATGGATTACAGGAGTATTATACAATAGGATGTGGAGGTGTGATGGGCAAAATAAATCACTGAGGGAGAGATGTTATGAAATTTCCCAGGTCAGCAGCGTGAATGAATGTCAGGACAGGGTATGGTTGGTGTTGGAGAGGGATGCCTTCATGTGGTGGCACTAATATAACTAAGCTGGTCTGTTGCTTGAGTACACACATGTCCCACAACTCCCCTGATCCTGAAAGGAGGATGGTGAGCTGCAGCAGGAGAGCAGCTTCACTCTGAAGTCCACCAGGTTCACGCTGAAACGATCCTCGGGTTGCGCCAGCTATATATTACTTCTACAGCCTACGCCCTACTTCTGTAGGGAGTAGGCTGTAGCACCAGCCGATCAGGGTGGTACTCTCAAGGGGGATGGGATTGCTGGTGAGGGACAGCTGGAGCCTCTGTTTCACCAGCCACCAGGATATCCTGACCATCTTCCTTTGCTCACCTTTTTCAGTGTGGTACTAACGTGGAGGGTATGTGAACATAACTCCCACCATCCATTTCTCAAACTATCTCATGCACTACTCAACTCTATATGCACTATACATGCCACACAACGTACCCCACAACATACAGGGGTTAGCACCAGCAAGGGCATGCAGCCGGAAAACACTGCCCCCGCTACCAAGTGGTGGACCTGAGGGGAGGTCCACCACCAGAGTTTGGGGGCGGATAAGACTGGCCACAGTCCAACGGCCTGGCTCTGCAACCCAGGCCAAGACTGGCCACAGTCCAACGGCCTGGCTCTGCAACCCAGGCCAAGACTGGCCACAGTCCAACGGCCTGGCTCTGCAACCCAGGCCAAGACTGGCCACAGTCCAACGGCCTGGCTCTGCAACCCAGGCCAAGACTGGCCACAGTCCAACGGCCTGGCTCTGCAACCCAGGCCAAGACTGGCCACAGTCCAACGGCCTTGCTCTGCAACCCAGGCCAAGACTGGCCACAGTCCAACGGCCTGGCTCTGCAACCCAGGCCAAGACTGGCCACAGTCCAACGGCCTGGCTCTGCAACCCAGGCCAAGACTGGCCACAGTCCAACGGCCTGGCTCTGCAACGGTGCCAGAGTAGAGACAGTGCGGTCATTTCCTTTTTTCATCATTACCATCATCATCAAAGCCAACCCATGTCATGATTCAACATCATTACCACCATTGTCCATATCATTTGTAAAGAACCAAGTTTTTATCATCATCATCAGTTTCATATAACTGTTTTCATCACAACAAAATAACGAGCATCACTACCACCATCACAGTCATCACCAACACAGTCATCATCATCATCATCATCATTTTCTTTCATTGTGGTTCTCTTTGCCTCTCCATTATAGTACATCATCACAAGCAACAAGAGAGGCAGGAGGCGAGATGAAGTAAGGTGTAGCGGCCTGGCACTCAACTAAACCTGTACCGAGTTCAACCCTGTTTCGGTCATTTCTTTTGTCATTCACACATCTTTTCTCCTTATTCTTTTTTCGTTTTTGTTTAATCAGTGTTTATATCTTACTCTTCTTACACACATTATCTCCTTTTCCTTCTTTCTTTCACTTTTTGATTTTTTTTATCCTTTTTTTCTTTTATTTTTCGTTGCTTCTTTCACATTATTTTTCTTAATTTTGTGCTCTCTCTCGTTTTGTCATTATTTTTAAATTCATTTTTGTGTCATTTTCTTTTCCTCCTTTCTTTTTTTGTCCTCCATCATATTGTGTCATAACCTGCCACACGGGCAGCAGGAGGTGAGATGAAGTGAGGTTAACATCATCATTATCATTTACGTCATGTTGCATAAAATTTCTTGGCGTTCAATGGTATAATAAGACTACTATTGCTGTACATCCTGTCTGTAGCACTTCTTCATGACTATCACTATATTCTAGACTCGTTTGTTACAGCTCAGCATTCAAGATGGAGAGATGGCAGTGTTGTGCCAAGATAAAATGTACAGAGTATTAAAGCATTATAAACAGCAAGATGGGTAGGAGGCGATATGGAGGAAGGTAGAGCGGCTGACACTACTACACGTGTCCTACCTGCCATCTACGCCGCCCACACCTCCTGCCACCACTTATAACTGTTGACTTTTTACTTGTTCTCTTCTTCCTTTCTGGTTTCACACTTTGAATTCTCTCATTACTGTTTTTTGTTCTTGCCTCTCTTTGGTTCCCTTCTTTGTTTTCTTTTATTCTTTTTCATGTTACTCTTGTAATGTTTCCTGTTACACTCGATAGCGTTCGTTTTCCATATCATTTTTTCTTTATTTCTTCTTTCCTACTTGTTCCTTTGTCTTTTATATGCTTATTCGCTTCCCCTTTTGCTTCTTTTTTCTTCATAATTTCTCTTTCTTCCTCCTTAAGTTATTGTTCTTTTCTGTTTCTTTGTTTCTCATTTTAGACACTTCCGTTTTTCTTATTTATCCTTTTTCATATTAACCATTATATTACATCACAGCCTACAAGAGAGTTAAGAGGCGATATAATGTAAGGTTGTCGTTACAGCTAAACTGATATACATCACAACCACCATCATCATAACCACCATTAATATCCATGAAATTAGCAATATTCTCAACAGTGCTAAACTAGATCAACTTCACCTTTTCCATCATGATCATCATCATTATCATCATCATCATTACAGCAACCCTCACCACCATGGTCAGGTACTTTGATCTGGGCAGTATATTACATCATTACAAGCTACAAAAGGCAGGAGACGAGATGAGGCAAGGTGGAGCGGCCTGGCACTCTACTACACCTGTACCCAGTTAACACCCACCACCACACCGTGTTCCTTTTTATTTCAAGCTTTATTCCCTTCCCCCCCGTCTCTCTGTCTGGTTATGCGTCATTTTTTGTTCTTAACCTCTTTTTCGGCTTTTTCTTATTGTTCTTCGTTTTCCTGTCTTCGTTTGATCGCACTTTTTGAATATTAGATCATTTTCTTTGCATTTCTTTTTTCCTATTATGTCTATATTTTTCTATTGTATCTCCGTTTCCTTTTCTTTCTTTCATTCAATTATTTTTTATAAATTTTTTTCATCGTTTCTTTCTGCATAGTAGTACATCATCACAAACTACGAGCGGTGGGAGACAATAGGAAATAGAATTATTATCATTAGTACCAAACTACTTTACCGGCGCTAACATCACCACCATCGTCATTATCATCATCGCTGGGATCACTATCCCTTTTATCATCATATCCACCATCACAGTCACTGTCATCATCATCGCTGGCATCACTATCCCTTTTATCATCATATCCACCATCACAGTCACTGTCATCATCATCGCTGGGATCACTATCCCTTTTATCATCATATCCACCATCACAGTCACTGTCATCATCATCATCGCTGGGATCACTATCCCTTTTATCATCATATCCACCATCACAGTCACTGTCATCATCATCGTTGGGATCACTGTCCCTTTTATCATCATATCCACCATCACAGTCACTGTCATCATCATCGCTGGGATCACTATCCCTTTTATCATCATATCCACCATCACAGTCACTGTCATCATCATCATCGCTGGGATCACTATCCCTTTTATCATCATATCCACCATCACAGTCACTGTCATCATCATCGTTGGGATCACTGTCCCTTTTATCATCATATCCACCATCACAGTCACTGTCATCATCATCGCTGGGATCACTATCTCTTTTATCATCATATCCACCATCACAGTCACTGTCATCATCATCGCTGGGATCACTATCCCTTTTATCATCATATAGACTGTAGCACCAGTCGAACAAGGCAGTACTCCCGAGGTTGATGGCAAGCTGGTGATAGGGAGAGCTGGAGCTCCCGTTTCACCAGCCCTCAGGACTTGATCCTGACCATCTCCCTTTGCTGAACATTTTCAGTGCATTCATTTACGCAGAGAGTAGGCCAGCATGCTCCCATAATACCTCTACCTTCAACTGTCTTTACCACACTACATGCGCATAACATATCACACCTTCTATTCACGTCTTTAGTAATGGCCGCTGCAATCTTACAATCAAATGAGGTGGTACCTCGGATTGCCACCACCGGCAGGGTAGGGCTGGCGGTACAGGGTCCTCCCGGTCGCCATCAAGCGACTGTGCCGGCAGCGACTGTTGCTATTTCCGGGAATGCTTGTCGGCGAAGAAGTGACAGTGCGGCCTTATTCTTTACCAACATCCGCGGCCTTACCACAAATTTAAACTCAGTTCATTTTTTCCTTCAGTCCATATCCCCTTTGGCCCTTTTCCTCACAGAACCACAAATCTCACCCTCTACCGATATATCTCCATTTTGTTTTCCCGGTTACCATCTCCTTACAAACTTTCGTAACAAGGGCGGCACCTGTTGTTATATCAAATCCCAATATGCAGTTGACACTATTTTAAACTTCACTTCATCCAGTTTTGATTACTTATTATATAAATTAAACTGCCAAAACATTACCAAATGTATTTGTGTAGTTTATCATTCCCCCAATGCTTCTTCGGAACCCAGTGTATTTGATTCCATATCCACTCAGTTGAGTAACCTTGCCCTTGCCCTTGGCACCGAAATTACCATTTTGGGTGATTTTAACTTACACAATGTTGAATGGTTATTGCATTCTGCCCGGACTGACGACGCTGGTCTAGAGTGCGAGCTGTTTGCGGAATCGTTTAATCTCGCCCAGTTGGAAAAGCAACCAACCAGAATACCTGATAATCCTGACCATAATGCCCATCTCTTGGATTTATTCTTGACAAATAATCCAGATCAATACAGGATAGAGGTACTGTCACCACTTGGATCCTCGGACCACAATCTCATCAAAGCCTCATTAGTAAACCCTCCCACACCTTCCCGTTCTGAACCTGTCAGGGTGACCCGATGGCACTTTAACAGGGCAGACTGAGATGGATTTAGAGATTATCTTGCTGATGTTCCATGGCAGTCTTTCTTCTCTAGTGATCTCAATTCTACCCAGTCCCACATTTGCGACTTAATACTAGCTGGTATGGATTTATTCGTACCAAGTCAAGAGTTCACTAAAAGATCAAACTCTCCAAAATGGTTTGATGGCAATTGTGCCAGAGCAACAGCCCAAAAGTCATTAGCATATAACTCTTACTTAAAATAAAAAACATCTGAATCACTCTCCCAATTTAAAATTGCTAGAAATCATGCAAAAGCTGTATTAAATCTATCAAAATCAAACTTTCTTCAAAAGCAGATCAAAATTACTTAACAACCCTAATGACAATAGAATATTCTGGTCAACTCTTAATTCTTTCAATAATAACTTTAACAAGTCATCTTCCATTCCCCCACTAAAATCTTCAGATGGCAACATTACAAATGACCCACGTGGGAAAGCAGATATCTTTGTCAGTACCTTTGCCAGAAACTCTACCATAGACGATACCAGCCAGAATGTCCCAGTACTGGAACTTGATTCTCCCGAAATTGCCCCACTTAAAATACAGACAAGATACGTAAAATCCATCCTAGACAATTTACCTACCAACAAAGCTCCAGGCTCAGATGGAACTCCGCCAATTGTTTTGAAAAAGTGTTCCCCTGAACTTGCCTCTGTCCTAGCTAAATTATTCAGACTATGCATACGTACTTCTTTATTCCCAAATTCATGGAAAGAAGCCAATATCCACCCAGTTCCGAAGAAAGGAAGTTCGTCTGACCCCTCCAATTACAGACCAATACCTGTCACATCTTCCCTTGGTAAGGTATTTGAAACTTTAATTAATAAGCACATTGTTAAACATCTTGAATCCAACAACTTAATTAGTGATAGACAATACGGTTTTCGCCACGAAAGATCCACCATTGACATGCTCAATCTCTTAACTCATACCATCCATCAGTCAATTGATCTTTTTGGAGAAACTCATGCAGTAGCTCTTGATATCTCTAAAGCTTTCGACAAAGTATGGCACCGTTCCCTGCTGTCCAAACTCCCTCGCTATGAACTAACGTCTTTTGTTCCTTTGATTTCTTCATTTCTTGGTGACAGGAAAATAAGAGTAAAAGTAGATGATGTATATTCCAATTTCCACTCAATTAACGCCAGCATGCCGCAGGGATCGGTTCTGACACCAACCCTATTTCTGGTTCATAATAATGATCTCTTATCTGTCACCCACAATCCCATTCACTCATATGCAGATGACTCAACACTACATAGTTCATTCACACTCAGACATCCATTTACAAAGTCTAATATCTCTACCTCTCAACTCAGTACAGCCATCTCCATAAATCAAGATCTATCTGCAATCAGTGAATGGGGACAAAACAACCTTGTCTCTTTTAATGCTAGTAAAACTAAATATATACAGTTTACTAATAGACATATATTGCCAGATTCGTACATTACCTTCAGTGCTACTAATATTCCCATCTCCAAAAGTATTGAAATTCTTGGTGTCTCACTTAACAGTGCCCTCAGCTGGACCTCTCATGTCAGATCACTTGCTAAAACCGCCTCAAAGAAACTTGGATTATTGTACAGAGTCCGTAACTTCTTCGCCGATGAGCAGTTAGCTATAATTTATAAGAGTCATGTGTGCTCTCAGCTTGAATATTGCTCACCCTTGTGGAATGGTTGTGGAGAGGTTGCATTAAGACAACTAGACAAAATTCAGAATAAAGCTGTTAGAATCATTAACAACCCTGCCATTACATATAAACTACCTCCCCTGCAAGTAAGAAGGAATGTTGCCTCCCTTGCATTATTTTACAGATATTTTTTTGACAAATGCTCAGACGAAGTTGCGTCCATGGTGCCACCTCTCCATGCCTTCCCTCGTGCTATACGGGCATCTGGTAGCGCTCATGACTGGAATGTCACGCAGCCATATTGCAGAACTTCTGCCTATCAGAATTCTTTCATTCCCCGAACTGCATCGCTCTGGAACTCGCTTCCCCAGAGTTGTTTTCCTCCAAATTTCAACCCACAACTGTTCAAGTCTAATTGTTACAGATATTTTATGAACAGAGGACAACAGTAATCTGGTGTATGGATTATTATTTTTTTTTTACTCATTTGTTTTTCCTTCCTCCGTTCTGTTATTTATTAAAAAAAAAAAAAAAATCCACCATCACAGTCACTGTCATCATGATCGCTGGGATCACTGTCCCTTTTATCATCATATCCACCATCACAGTCACTGTCATCATCATCGCTGGGATCACTATCCCTTTTATCATCATATCCACCATCACAGTCACTGTCATCATCATCGCTGGGATCACTGTCCCTTTTATCATCATATCCACCATCACAGTCACTGTCATCATCATCGCTGGGATCACTGTCCCTTTTATCATCATATCCACCATCACAGTCACTGTCATCATCATCGCTGGGATCACTATCCCTTTTATCATCATATCCACCATCACAGTCACTGTCATCATCATCGCTGGGATCACTGTCCCTTTTATCATCATATCCACCATCACAGTCACTGTCATCAGCATCATCTACAAATATTAAGGCAATAAATGATAGCCTCACAAGCTACAAGAAAGGCAGGAGGCGAGATGAAATTAGGTGGAGCGGCCTGGCACACTTCTACAGGTGTAACAAGTTCAAGCTTTTGCATTTTATTTATTTATTTATTTTTTCTGTCAGTCGTTCTTTTTTTCTTTTCATTACTAAAGATTTCATGTTCCTTCTCGTCTCTTTCAATCTTTTCTATTCGTTTTCATTGTCTCCCTTTTTTTTTTTTTTTTTTCACGTTTTCTCTTCTCTTTACACATTCTGCTTTTTCTTATTATTTTTCCTGTATTTTTTCTTTCTTTCTTCACTCCATAAGAGAGGTAGGAGGCAAGATGAAGTTAGGTTATCATCAGAGCGAACTACATCACCATCATAATCACAATAATTCTCACATCGTCATCATCACCATCATCATCATCATCATCATTATTGTCCTCCAAACAATTATTATTAACATCAAAGTCAGCTTAATCATCTTCACTATAGTAGGACTCGCCCACGTTTGCGGCTGTGGTGTTGTCCGCACCTGTGTACAGTGTTGCCACGTTTTCTATACCGTTATCTCTCTCTCTCTCTCTCTCTCTCTCTCTCTCTCTCTCTCTCTCTCTCCTGGCGGGAAATGTGAGCCACCCTGAGTACTCTTGATTCTTTTATAAGTTATTTATAATTGTGCTTTCATTTGTTAATTTGGTTTTGTTATATTTAGTGATGCCGACAATGCATTCAATGCATGCCCCTCTCCTGCCTCTCTCTCTCTCTCTCACCGACTGGGTGTGGAAGTGTTGCCGCTCGCGAGTGAATAATGTTTTTTTTTTTTTTTCTTCGGTATTGGCGTATGCCTACTATTTTGTCCTACATATTAGCTTATGATTATAAATGTGATTATTCCTCGCCCTTAAAATTATGGTAAAAGCCGGTAAATGTGAGCATTTTTCCCTAGCAACATCTGTACAAGATATGCTTGGGTCTACGGAGGTACGTACTTTATCTTAGGCCAGTGTAAGTGTTGCCACTCACAAGAATTACATGAATTATTTCTTTTACTTTGGATATTGGCATATTTCTTCTTTTTTCAGGTCATTATCTTATATCCATAACTGTGATATTATTACCCACCCTAAAACTACGCTAAAAACTATTAAAAGTGACTACAATTTCTTTTAGCAACACTGTACAATATGTATGCCATGTTTCTGTGTTACTGTATAAATATTTTATGCATAATAAGATTACTGTTAATTCATCCATCAAAATACACAAGTGTAAGTTTTATTCATCTGAATTTATCGAATTTGTGATGCCTTGTACATAAATAGCTTCCGTTTCACATCGCAAGTTGGGGAAACGTGGCACCATTGTACACAGGTGCGGCCACACCACAGCCGCAAACGTGCGCGAGTCCTACTATAATACCAATGTCATCATTATCATCATTACCACCACCGTCACCATCGTTATCATCCTCCAATCAGTTAGCATCAGAATCGACTTAATCATCTTTATCAGTACGAATGTCATCATCGTCATCATCATCGTCATCATCATCATCATCATCATCGTCATCATCATCATCATCGTCATCATCATCATCATCATCATCATCATCATCGTCATCATCATCATCATCGTCATCATCATCATCATCGTCATCATCATCATCATCATCATCATCATCATCATCGTCATCATCATCATCATCATCATCATCATCGTCATCATCATCATCATCATCATCGTCATCATCATCATCATCATCGTCATCATCAATCATCCATCGTCATCATCATCATCATCATCATCATTATTCTCCAAACAGTTAACATATAATCGACTAATCATCTTCACTAATGCCAATATCCTCCTCCTTATCATTAGATATATCAGATGACCTGCAGCAGTATATCAGGGCATCACAAGGTACAAGAGTGGTAGGAGACAAGATGGAGTAAGGTGTAGCGGCCTGAGACTACCACAGGTGTACCCAGTTCAACCCTGTGCCAGACCACTCACTCTCCCTCCCTTCCTTCCTTTCTACTTCACCTTTTACTTTCGTTGCCTTTCTTTATTTTCTGCATTTCTCACTTCTTTCCTTCCGTCTCCTCCCGTTTCCTTTTTCATCGCTTCTCGTGTCTTTCTTTACTATATTGGAACATCAGAAGCTATAAAAGAGGCAGGAGCGAAACGAAGTCAGGTGCAGCGGCCTGGGAGTCTACTACACCTGTACTGAGTTAACACCTTTACCATTTATAACGCATTTTATTTCTTTACCCTTTCCTGCCTTTATTTCACGTTTTGCTTCATTTTTGTCATCCTTTTCCCTTTTTCATTATCTTTATATCCTTTTTGTTTGTTTTTCTTTTCTTCCATTTTTCTTTTCATTTCCTATGTTGTTTTTTCCTTTCATTATATTTTTCCCTCCATCGTCTTTCTCTCCTTTCTTTCTTTACTATATTTTTTACATCAATAAAGCAACAAGTGAAGTAGGAGCCAAGGTGAAGTAAGGTGCAGTGATCTGGGACTCTTATAAAGGTGTCTTCAGTTCCAACCATCACTACTGCTGCGCTCCTCCTGTGTTTTCTTTCTCATTTCCTTTTTTCTTTCTTGTTTTCCGTTTTTCTTCGCTTTCTTTGCTGTTCTTCTCTCTCTCGTTTTCTTCTCAGTTTTTTTTTAATCCTTTCTTTGTTATTTTTGTCATTTTATTTTATCTTTTCATTTACTTTTCTTTCTGTCCTCCATTCTTTATTTCCTTTATTAATTTGTTCATTTTCCATATACAAGTTTTTTTTTTCTGTTCATTGTTTCCCGTTCTCTATCCATCTAATCTATCCATCTATCTCTTTATCTATCGTTATCACCACCAGCACCACCATAGTTACAAGATATCTAGGCTACAATATTATCACCACAAGCAACAAGAGAGGCAGGAGGCGAGATGCAGTAAGGTGGAGCGGCCTGGCACTCTACTACACCTGTACCCAGTTCACACCTTCACCCTTCCTACCAGATCTCGCCTTTTCTTGCTATTTTTCACCCATTTCTATTTACATACTGTATTTTTTTTGTTCTTGCTCTTACCTCGTCTTCTTTCTTGTTCATTTTCGTGGCATTAGTCTGTCTATCTATCTATTGCCAGACGCCTCAATCCCGTTTGGGGTGGCCACAAACAAATCGCCTCCAAGTCGCCCTGTCCCCCTCCATTTCACTGCCCTGCTTCCAACTCACACCCCCCTCTCTCATATACCTCTCCACCCCATCCCTCCATCTCATCCTCGGCCTCCCCCTCCTTCTTCCCCCCTCCACCTCACTCACATACACTCTCTTCGTCAGTCTTTCACACTCCATCCTCTCCACATGGCCAAACCACCTCAGTGTGTTCCTCATAACGCTTCCTATCACATCCACATCCACACCACAACGCTTCTTTATATCCTCATTCGTCAGCCAGTCTCTCCATGTGACTCCACGGGCTCCTCTTAAATAACTCATATCCACTGGTCTCACTCTTGACTTGTGTCCTTCCAACAATGTCCAAGCTTCACTTCCATACGTTAGAGTTGGTATCATAATACTCTCATGTAGTAACTTTTTCACTTCCATGCTCACTTCCCTGTTTGTTATCACTGCTTTCAAAGAACCAGCAACCTTTCTTCCTTGCTGTACCCTTTCAAGCACTTCACCCTCAAACCTCCATACTTACTCATCACACTACCCAAGTACTTAAACGTACTCACATTTTCCAGTTCCTCACCATCCAACCTCGCTGTACATTCACTGACTTCACCTCTCTCAAAGACCATCACTATACTCTTCCCTACATTCACCTTTAGATTCCGTTTCTTACACACTCTCCCAAACTCATCCACCAAGCCTTGCAGCTCCCCTTCGTCTTCACTCAACAACACAGTATCATCTGCAAACTACAGTACAGGGAGTTTCCAAACACTATCCTCTTTCACCAGGGCCACTCCAACATCCACTACCCTACCTTGTACCTCTTTTATTACCCCATCCAAGTACAGATTGAACAACCATGGAGACATGACACATCCCTGTTTCAACCCAACTTTCAAAGAGAAAAATTCACTTAGTTCACCATCCACACGCACTGCAGCCTTCGCACCTTCGTACATACTCTTCACAGCATTCAACAACTTCCCATCTACTCCATATATTCTTAACACTTTCCACAATCATTGTCTATCCACCCTGTCATATGCTTTCTCCAAATCCATGAAAGCCGCATACAACTTCTTTCCCTTCTCTAGAAACTTTTCCACTAAAGATCTAAGAAAGAATATCTGATCTACACAACCTCTTCCCTTCCTAAAGCCTCCCTGTTCTTCTCCAACTAATTTCTCTGTTCTTTCTCTAACTCTGTCTATAAGTATCCTACCATACACTTTTCCTATTATACTAAGAAGACAAATGCCCCTATGATTACCACACACTTCTTTTTCCCGTTTTCCTTTGTACAAGGGAATAATTATACTTGACTTCCAATCCTCCGGGACTCCACCTTCCTCCCAGCCAGTCTGCACATCTTCCGCATCCATTCTACTACTATCTCTCCCCCATGCTTCAGCATTTCACCACACACTCCATCAATTCCTGGGGCTTTCCCCGATTTAACTTTCTTCATTACTTCCACAACTTCTATCCTACTGATTTCTTCCTGTCTTCTCACCTCCCTCCTTCTCCCAGCCATTCCCCAGCCACTTATACTCGCATTACTTCCATCCTCTATGTTCAACAATTCCTTAAAGTGTTCTCTCCATCTGCTCACTTTTTCTCCCTTCTCCACTAGTAATCTACCATTTTTATCTTTCACTCCCCTGCTACCTTCACTTCCACCCTGTCTTACTCTTTTCATCTCTTTCCAGAACATTTTCTTACAGTCCCTCCACTTTACACTCAAATTCCTTCCAAATTCCTCATCCACTCTCTTCTTACGCTCTCTTACTAACCTTTTCACCTCTCTCTTTCTTTCTATATATATCTCTTTCTTCCGCCTTTCAACTTCTTCCACGCCTCTATTCATTGTATGCTTTCTTCTTTTGTGCCACAGTCTGTCTCACCTCTTCAGTCCACCACGCTGTTCCTTGCACCCCCCCTCCGTCTTCTCTTCCTTCCACACACCACATCACATGCTGCACATATTTCTTCTGTAAATATCCTACACACCTTCCACGTCTCCCATCTGCTCCAATTCATATTTGCCCAATCGTTCCTCCACTTCTCTCTTATACTCTGCCTTTTTCTCATCCTCTTGTAACCTTTCCACTCTCCTTGCAACTACTCCTTCCTCTCGTCTTTCCGTTCTTGTATTCCTCCATTTTACTTGAATCCTAATTCTGGTGACATGTAGAGGTGTGCGGTACGTAGGAGGACTACTGGGCCTTGAAATCAGGCTGTGAAGCCTATCCCCAGAGTCAGTCAAAAAAAAAAAAAAATGGTCAGAAAGTCCACTCCCCCAACCTCTGTAAGCTCTTGCATCCATTACACATCTTCGCATCCTTTCATCCACACACACATAATCAATCATTGCCTTCCTTTCATTCAGTTCACCACCCACCCTTGTTATCACTCGCCATGTATACCTGTGGATCATTTTATGCCTGAAGAGGGTATTGGCTATCACCAACCCCCTCCCAGCACAAATGTCCACTAACGCACTCCCATTCTCATTTATCTTAGCAGGCACACCCCACTCACCAACTATTCCATCCACCTTCACATTCCCAAGTTTACCATTCATATCACCGATCAAAAACACTCTCTCATTCCTTCCAAACTTTTCCATGCACATTTCTACATTTGTCCAGAACTCTTCTCTCACTCTTCTAGCACGATCTTGCGTTGGCGCATACACACACACAATCGCCCTCATTTGTATTCCAACTTTCAACTTTACCCACACAATCCTTGACCCAACTGATCCATACTGTCTTATGCTCTTCCATCTTTAACTCAAAACTATACATACTCCTTCCTTTGCCCTCTCATTCTCACCTACTCCTGCACATATACCCCATCCATACTCCCATTCTCTCACACTTTCTCCTCTCCATTTTGTTTCAGTTATTCCACATACATCCACTTTCGCACCCTCAAGCACCTGGACAATCTCTCTCTCTCTTTCACCTCATCATTCGCTCCTCTTACATTCCATGTACCCATTACCAAGTCCTTTGTCCGGTCCTGGGTCGTCATCGTTTGGTCAGTCCTTGTCCGAAGCTTCTTGTTTGTTTTTTTAGTTAGTTGTTTTCCGGGGAGGGGCACTAACCCTCCGCCAACCCTTTTAGTCGCCTTTTACGACAAGCAGGGATACTGGGGGAGTATTCTTGAAAAAAAAACCCTATCCCCAGGGGTATGAATTAGTATGTTGTCCAATTTACGTTGCTTCTCAGGATGCCATGACTCACTCTGAACTGAATACAATCGTTTGGCGGCAGCTGGAATACATTACTGGAAAGTAAAATAGACACAGTATAATATACAGACAGAATGGCTGAGAGAAACAGAGTAAGAGAAAGTATCATGAGTATATTACGTAAGGTATTGTAAAGTATATGATGAAAATGGGTATAATTAAAAGAATATGATAAATAAAAAGAATGATAGTAGTAGCTTAATATTTGTATCCCCAGCCTTCACATGACCCTGGTGGACTGCTGTGGTGAATATTTTGTTTGATATACAGAACGACACTACGACTACAATTCATGGTAAGAAGTGGAGTATTAATATAGGGAAAAACTGCTTTACCTGTAGATGAACAGTCTAATAAACTACAGCAGCAGTGCAAGGAGTATGGCTACACTACAAACTTGTCAGGATAAATATTTGTATAGTCAATAAGTAATGGCGTGTGTTTAATGCAATGGAATATACTACAGCAACAGTGGTTAGTGCAAGAACTATAGATACATTACAAACCTGGCTGGGATAAATATTTGTAGACTCTAGTCAATAAGTAATGGCGTGTGTTTATTTCCAGGCTGACGTGTATCCTGACGACAGTCACACGAGTACAGTCAGCCTCGTCTTTCGCGGTACTCCACTTTGCCGGCTCCGGTTTTTCCTGGGTGAGTAAACCATCACACATGCACAAGTTTAACCTGTATTTTGGCAGAATTTATCAAAGTGTGTTGGTAAATCATCTCAAAATACTCTTTAAACAAGTATATTGTAATGTCTGGTGATGTTTCGGGCCACTACAAAGGTTTTTAGGCCATTACATAGTAAATTATGGCTGTGGCAGACATTTTATAAAGGTTTCATTACTTGGCGGAAATTAGTTTCTCGTGGGTGTGCATGTAACGTAACCCCCATAAAACACAAAGCCTTACCCTACTTATCTGTGACAGTATTCTGACATTGTGTGTGGTCTTATTTTAACAACTGTAGATTACAGATTTCATACTGTACAGTATTTCATTTCTGTCCCTCCTAAAGAAATATATATATATTTTTTCTTTTCAACGAACAGGGTACTTTTCTTTCTCCTGCCTTGTGTTCGGAGGGTGTGGTGGGCAAGGGAACGTCTTTTCCTGTTCTATACTTTTCTCTTTTTCCCCAAGAGATAACCTGGATAGAAGCCAGTAGGCCTCCTGTTATCTGTTCTTCCTATGTACTACTATATTTTAATCTATAGTTATAATCACCACCACCACCACCATCATCATCATCATCATGGTAACTCTCAGCACCACCACCACTGGCTACATTAGATCAAAGCCACCACTATATAACGCCATCACAAGCTAGGACAGAGGTAGGACACAAGATGCAGTAAGGTGGAGCGGCCTGGCACACTACTACACCTGTACCCAGGCCAACTCTTTGGTCTGACCGTCTACTTTTATTCCTTCTCTTCTCTTTAACATTTTACTTCATTTCTCTTTATTTTGCACATTTCTCACTTTCTTTCTCCTTGTCTTTCTTTCGCCCTTTATTTCTTTCTTTTTCCTTTGTTTTCACTATAGTACAGCATCACAAGCTACGAGAGGTCGCTGCAACGAAGCCATCGACGTCCAACTCTAGGTGCTGCCTCATTTGCTGATCATCATCATCGTCATCATTACATGCACAAACGTCATCACCACCACCGTAATCATCATCACCATCATCATCATCATCGTTAGCTGCACAGAGGTCATCATCACCACCGTGATCATCATCATCATCATCATCATCATCGTTAGCAGCACAAAGGTCATCATCACCACCGTAATCATCATCATCAACATCATCGTTACCTGCACAGAGGTCATCATCACCACCGTAATCATCATCATCATCCTTTCCCCCCTACTATATAAGCGATGGGCACTGTGTTGGATCCAGAACTTAAAAGGAAGAGGGAAAACCAGGAGATTATTATACTCTTATAAAAGCTGTTCAGTAACACACACACACACACACACACACACACATACACTGATACCTGTTATTCAGTAAAGCCTTTTGACAAACCATACCAACACTCACACAACTGTTATTCAGTGAAGTACTGTTAACACACACACAATTTTTTATTGTTAATTTACAATATTCACCAACACCCACACAATTACTATTAAGTGATTCACATATATTCACCAAACACCAACACCCACAAAGTTATTATTCACTGATTCACATATATTCACCAAACACCAACACCCACACAATTACTATTCACTGATTCACATATATTCACCAGACACCAGCACCCACAAAATTACTATTCACTGATTCACAATATATTCACCAAACACCAACACCCACACAATTACTATTCACTGATTCACATATATTCACCAAACACCAACACCCACACAATTACTATTCACTGATTCACATATATTCACCAAACACCAACACCCACACCAGCTCACGTCTATTCTGCCTCCCAACACTTGCATAAACCATTGTCTTTTTTCGCCTCATTTGTTAGGAATCTGTTATGGTTTGTGTACAGTTGCGGACAAAAATATTGATCCACCTGTTTTATATTTATCTGAAACCCAGTGATCTTTCAAGTCTACCTAGCTTTTCAGAATATCATAAGGTATACACGTTTAATAATTTTTCAACTGAAAATTTGAGCGATGTTATCAGCTACAAGTGTACGGTTGATTAACAAAAAATCGAGCAGGATGGGTGCGATGATATCCAAACTGTTCGATATAGCTTGTGAATTCTGTTTGTCTATCTATCTACAGCCAGACGCCTTAATCCCTCAAGGGATGGCCACAAACAAATCGCCTTTTTGCCTCCCTGTCCCCTGCCATTTCGCTGCCCTGTCCCCAACTTACACCCCCCTTTCTCTACTGGACAATCCCTCTCCATTTCAAAATTTTCTTCATGAACAAGAGCTAAAAAGAGAGAAAAAAAAAATCTATGAAGCGTGTTGAGAAGCAGGTAAAAACCCCTGCTGGGCTGCCAGGTGTACAAATGCTGGTATAGTTTGTTTGCCTTGTGTCCGTGTGGCGCATTTCACTGGCTACTTTGATGGCAGTTTATCCTGCTGCTGTGTTTTACTGGCCCGGGTTCTGCAGCCTGTCTGGTCTGTTTGTCATGGCCAGGAGGACGGCAGTATCATGACGAGGATGATATTTGGCTGAAGTTGATGATGATGATTATTATGATTAAGATCATTCATCATCATCATCATCATCATCATCTTCTTCTTCTCCTTCTTCTTCTTTCCTTCTTTCTTATTTCTGCTTCTTCTTTCTTTCTTATTTCTGCTTCTTCTTTCTTTCTTTCTTATTTCTGCTTCTTCTTTCTTTCTTTCTTATTTCTGCTTCTTCTTTCTTTCTTATTTCTGCTTCTTCTTTCTTTCTTATTTTTTTTCTTTCCCTCTTCTTGGCTGATACAAATAGCTTCCGAGCCTGTGTACGGAATACTTTGAGGCGCAGCATCTTTATATGGAACACTTCGTAACGCATCTTAATTCCTGAGTGATTTAGGTCGCAAATTACACCCCAGTATCCTTTTGTATGCTATTTATCTTTGTAATTCGACAGTGTTTGCATCAGTATATACAAGAGAATATAAGTACGTAATGGGCAGAATAAAAAGCTTATGAATAGGTGATGGGAAAGTTGCTAAGAGAAGAAGAATACGACCCATTGCGTTTGTAGACTGTACCGTAGGTGAGAGGCGGGGCACAGATAACGATAACAGCCAGTGGCATATCACCCCCGTAGTGGTGTTGGCACCCGAGGCGGGGCACAGATAACGATAACAGCCAGTGGCATATCACCCCCGTAGTGGTGTTGGCACCCGAGGCGGGGCTGGCATAATACAGTACATTTAAGGCCTGAGTGTTGGGCGTCTATGACAAAGATCCTTGCAATTATTCACATTCATCCATCCATCTAACATCCAATCCTACGTTGCCCCATGAGGGCAACATTGCATACAGTAATAAGCAGTATGCTAATACGCTGTCACACTGTTGATAAAGCAACATTGCATGCAGTAATCAGCAGTATGCTAATACGCTGTCATATTGTTGATAAAGCAACATTGCATACAGTAATAAGGAGTCTGCTGTTTCACTGTCGTGAACACAACTCCAGTGACACCCATTTGCCAGATGTAATTTTTAAAACTAAACTGTCACGTAACTACTTCGTCTTTGACATGTTTTCATCCATGTACTATGCACAGTATATGTGTTGTGAACTAACTTTATATTTCAACACTAAGAAATGCTTTAGATATAAATGTCCCATCCTGTATTTCATGTAGCGCCTTCCATCACCACATGCAACAGGAAGTGTGTGTAATGTTTTGACATGAGACCTTTTGCAATTAGAATATTCGTTCAACTTCAGCCCAACCTCGTCTATAGCCACACAGTCAGGAATCTAACCACGCAACCTTGCATCCAACCACACATCTAACCACAATACTGATCATTAACAACACAAGCACGCATCTGACCACACAACTACTTACCTGCTCACAATACTACGCATCAAACCACGGAAACAAACATCTAACCACATAACTACTTACCTGCTGACAACACCACACGTCAAACCCCAAAACAAGCATGTGACCACACAGCAACTTACCTGCTCACAACACCACGCATCAACCACACAAACAAGAATCTAACCGCACACACACACACACACACAAGCACATATCGAACCACACAACTATTTTTGTTGGGCCGGAGTGTGAACACTTGCTGTTACATAGTATAAATATCACTCGATCAAGTAACATCGTTTCAGCCAGGTGATCGCTGGTTGTACAATGAGCGTTGATGCTGCTTGCAGGTTTTCCAAAGGTAAATAGTTGTGGAGAGTATTTTATGTCGTATTGAATTCCTTCTTGTGCTGTATAAAAAAAAAAAAAATAATAATAATAATAATAATGATAATAAGGCAAGGACATACGTGAAAAGTTGCCGGATATTATTTTCAAAAGCATCGTCCTTTGAAAATGTGAAGACGGAAGTGTCATATATTTCCTTAATAGACAGGAAATATCGTATTATTTTTCTTTATTTCTTTAACTGACTCGGTGTTATAACAACGTACAAAATATGTAAAATATATACACAACTAACCCGTGATGCATGTTTAAATAGACCCGCGGTGGCAATATGAGTCGCTGCGCCGCGCATGTCCAACAGATCAAGAGTACCAATATTTCGGATGGTTTAATAAATCAAGGATGATTATTGCTTCCACTGTACTCCAGCAGATTAGTCGCTTAGGCGTGAAGAAATTATATAACACTGTTAGTAAACCCAATGTGTAGTAATTAACTAGTACTAGGCGTGACTGATTTATAGACGCTTAGAAAGTTTACGGTGTGGTTTTTGACGGCCTGGCACGGGATGGTTGTCACCCCTGCTTTTCCCATCATCGGCAGGATCTCACGCTGCCGTCACTGCCACGCTGCGGCTGCCAGTCTTGAGTTCAGTGCCGGGGATGGTGGTTGTGGGAGGATATAGTAGTTTTTTTTTTTTTTTTTCCCCTGTGCGTTCGTGTGATCTTCGAAACTACGAGTGAGTGGATGTTTGTGGCCTGGTGGTGGTGTCCGTCTCGAGGTGTATAGGAGACAGGTGGAGGCTGGGTCAAACAAAGGGTCAGGTGGTAGACTGATCGGCTTCCCCCTACGCCATGTGCAAGGAAGGTCAGCCATTTTTATCATTCGTCCATGTTCTGGGTTGCATTGGAGACGTTGCAGCACTTGTTCATTGATGATTCATTTCGCGTATTTCACGTAAGCGTCCTGTTTTATGCCATTTATGCAGTTTGAATATGGATATACTTTACATCGATAATATACAGGAGGATATTGATATGTAATGTGCAGAATAAATAATAAAGGAAGTTAGGAAATTTGCAGCCACTTGGGCGACCGATTATCCAGATACTGAGAGCGTCTGTTATGATGATGGTAAATGTAGTTTAATCAACAGAAACCTGAACAGTTCACTTCTTATTGTTGGTTTGCTCAGTATTTTTTTTTTCTTTATGGTGGTGAATTTGTTTCCCGCTTGTTTTTATTATCCATAATTTGCTTCCCCGACGCGTGATGTTTCCTGGGCGTAATGGCGGACACACTAAACGCTACGCAGTTTTATCGAAATAAATTTGGTGTTCCCTTTCGGTGCGTATGGTTATTACCGTTGGATAGTTAGCTAGGTTGAGTTAGGTAAGGTTAGGATGTTTTGCTGGGTTAGATTTAAGAGTAGATTAAGGATAAGCTGTGAATATATAAGGTCAAGCTGCAACAGCTGTAAAATAAATTTCAGTTGATAAGAGTACGTTTTAGAAAGACTGCCAGTACGCCTGAGAAACCAACACGAGTGAATGGGAATGAGCATTGACAAAAACATCAGGGAAACAAAATCAGTAAATCATTTACTATCATAAAAGGCATCAGAAAAATAGAGAAAACAACCTGGGAGAGGAGGAAGGGAATTAGTAAGGTATTTCTGCGGCCTAAACTAAACCGTATGTTTACAGTGATGATAAACACTTTACTGTGTCAAACATTATTTTGTAGGTCATCCTTAAGGATACATAGGACCTCGTTTTAAAAATCAGCCCTCCCTCCCCCCTCTTTTTTTTTTTTTTTACCTATTTGCAGTAAATCAGTGACTTGGTAAAGATGTACAAAAGTACTTTTTCGAGTATGAATGGGAATAAACAAAATGTATCATTACATAAGGGATAGGATAGCGTACGTAAGATTGGGTATGTACGAAAATTTAGGTTGTTTGGATAAATTGACACCGATAAGGGTAATTTCCTTCAAAAATGACAACGTTCTAAGATGGCGTCCGTCTGTTCTCGCCCCACAAGATGGCATCCGTCTGTCTTCTCGCTCCACAAGATGACGTCCGTCTGATCTCGCCCCACAACATGGCATCCGTCTGTCTTCTCGCTCCACAAGATGGCGTCCGTCTGTTCTCGCCCCACAACATGGCATCCGTCTGTCTTCTCGCTCCACAAAATGGCGTCCGTCTGTCTTCTCGCCCCACAACATGGCGTCTGTCTGTCTTCTCGACCCACAATATGGCGTCCGTCTGTCTTCCCGACCCACAACATGGCGTCCGTCTGACTTCTCTTCCCACAAAATGGCGTCCGTCTGACTTCGGTGTCGTTAGGAACTGTAAACAAACCGCTTTAAAAACTCTTCCCCACTTTTTAAAGAATTTTAATATATTTTATGAACTTGAAAACGTTATCATGAAATAGAATCCCATGGAAAACTGCAAGATGAGGTGGTCGTATGTCCCCTTAAGGATTGCCATTTTGTAGCCGTGATAAATAGCTGGATGTTAAGTGCAGTGGTTGGAGAGGTTGCACTAATACAACTGGACAAAGCTGGAAGGATTATTAATAACCCTGCAGTTACAAATGAACTACCTCCCGTAAAAGAATGAAGGAATGTTGCCTCCCTTGCATTATTTTACAGATACTTTTATGGCAAATGCTTAGACAAAGTTGCATCCATTGTGCCACCTCTCCACGCCTTCCCCCGTGTTACATGGGAATCTGGTATCGCTCTTGACTGTCACATTGCCATATTGCAGAACTTATGCTAGTCAAAATTCTTTTATTCCCCGAACTGCATCTCCCTGGAATTCTCTTTCCCAGAATAGTTTCCCCCCAAACTTCAGCGTGCAGCAGTTCTTCAAGTCCAGCTGTTACAGTTTATGAAAGGACACCTGTAATCTGGTGTAGCTGTGGGTTTTTATTTTATTAAGTTTGTTTTTCCTCTTCGTCCCCCCCCCCTAAAAATAATATATATACCAGTCACTATTTTCGTTGTCCAGTCACTGGGTGGCTCGCATAGCCTATCGAGAGGTTTTGATCCTCTCTCTCTCTCTCTCTCTCTCTCTCTCTCAGTTCCATGCACGTCTTTTTTCTACACCGTCTTTTTCTGCAGCTAATATTATAACACATACACATTTTTATGCTTCATTTGTACACACCTTACACACCTTTTTCTTCATTTTTTTCTTTTCACATGCATCTGTCCTCCACACATCCTTTTTTCCCCACCCAATTTTTTTTTTTTTTTTTTTTTTTTTTGTCCATAGACTAGCTCTTTTCTGCTACACCAACCCTTTTTCTGCACCTCAAACACTTATGCCTCCACACTTAACATCGATTTTTTTCCCCTGTACCTTTCGGGTCATAGCCTACATTTCCATCTTTCATCTCATCCTGCATCTTTCAGTTCCTCCTGTTTTAACACCTTCTTCCTTTACATCTTTTCTCCCTACCTCTTTTTTTGTTCCCCCACCGTACATCTAACTTGTAGCTCTTCCCACACTTTTTGTGTACACATTTTACACCTACACATCTCCTCTGTGAAAGCCTCTTGTTTTCCTCACATCAAACTCCAATCCCTTCCAACATCTTTTATCCCACTCCCCACACATTCACACTTTTTTTTTTTTTTTTTTTTTTTTTTTTCCCCAACCCAACCCAACCCAACCCAAACGTCCGTTTTCCACTCGCTTTCACCTACTCACCACACCACCTCTTCTAACAAACTGCATCTCTTACACTTTTACTTATCTTCTTTCCACAAGTTAACCCTTAACACCACCACACTTCTCTTCCCACACTATACGTCAACACTCCACCACACCCATTCATTCAAACACCTTCACGGCTAAACCCTTTTCTTTCATTTTCCACCATCACCCCCAAACCACCCTTAATTGCTTTGTCTGCAGCCCTCCACGCCACTCGTCGTTACACAACACCACACCACACCACACCACATAAAATAAAACTGGCCCCACCACACCACATAAAACTGGCCCCACCACACCACAACCCATCACAACACCACTCTTTAGACCACACCATTCCTTACAGCAGCCTCATATACTCCCATTGTTTATAATAGTACATCTCACAACGCATCGCAGCATGGCACACCACATACCACACGACATCCCATCACACCACACATCTCACCAGCCCACCACATAACACCACACCATGCCAGATTTCATCAGCATCCCCACCCCACCAGACCTCACTCCACCACATCTCTCCAGCTTCCAGCCCCAGTCCCAGGAGCCACCCCTCTGCGCATTCAACAACGGCCAAATTCCATTCCAACCACGCCCAAATCCCCCCAATCCCCCGTCTGTCTTAGATCCCACGCCTAAATCTCATTCCCAAACACGCCCAAATCCCACTCAGCCCTACCTGAATCCTGTCTAGTTCTCATCCAGCCTCCCAAGCACGCCCAGATCCCACGCGCAATCATCAAGCAAAACCATGGCTAAATCCCATACCTCGCCCCACCCAAATCCCTCGCCCCGCCCCACCCAAATCCCTCGCCCCGCCCCACCCAAATCCCTTGCCCTGCCCCACCCAAATCCCTTGCCCTGCCCCACCCAAATCTCTCGTCCCGCCCCACCCAAATCCCCCTCCCCGCCCCACCCAAATCCCTCGCCCTGCCCCACCCAAATCCCTCGCCCTGCCCCACCCAAATCCCTCGCCCTGCCCCACCCAAATCCCTCGCCCTGCCCCACCCAAATCCCTCGCCCTGCCCCACCCAAATCCCTCGCCCCGCCTCACTCACATCCTTTGCCCCGCCTCATCCAAATTCCTCTCCCCGCCCCACCCAGATCTCACACCCAGCCACAGGCTCAGCCACATTCAACTCTCACGCCCAGCCAGAGCCAAATCCTACACCTAGACACGCCCAATTCCAACAGTTCTAGCCACGCCCATATCCCACGTCCAGCTACACTCAAATCCCATCCTGTTCTAGCCATACCAGTATCTCACATCCAGCCACGCCCAATCCCAACAAGTCCTAGCCACACCCATATCCCACGTCTAATGTCGCCCCAAATCCCAACTATGTCTAGCCACACCCATATCCCACGTCTAATGTCGCCCCAAATCCCAACTATGTCTAGCCACACCCATATCCCACATCCGACCATCGCCAAATTCCAATCAGTCCTCTAAACCCGTCCGACCCCGGCCGGCTGCGTGTTTTTATCTGCAGATGTAAAGTGGCATTAACTTTGAGATAATTAGCCACTGGGAAATGCAACAGTGCAGTGCTGATGACAGCATTGCATACCGGGTACTCTGGAATAAATGAGTTGCCACACATGTTATTCCTGTGTGCACACACATACAGTACAGTGTATTTTCTGAGTGAATGAGTGAGTGAGGTAGTGAGTGAGTGATGTCAGGTACATGTGTACGGTAAGGCAAGTCACTTGATAAAGGTAAATAATTTTAACTCTTCCTCTACTACCATCACCACCAATAAATGTGTTATCATTACCTATATCAAACATAATCTATTTTCACAGAATAGCTGAAATTTGTATTAAAAGAACATAGAGGTTGTCCCCATCTGTCTTAAAGCTGCGATCATTTCTGTGAAGAATATTATTAACGCAGACTTGTTCCAACAGCTGTCGCCATTCCACCAGTAATAGTTATGTGTTGCACTACCTAATAGAATATTTATTCGTCTGTATGATATTTATAGCATTCTTAATTTGTGTATTTGTATAGAGAATGGATAACATCAATACATGTCTTATACAATGTATAAATAAAGTAGTAAAGTGACCCCTTCCGTAAGTCATATTTGCATGTCAGTACCATTAATGTTATGACATTTGTCAGTAATTATGTATTGCCATCCAGTTAGTGGATCAACAAGTTGTATTGTCATACCACTGTAGCCAACCAATGGATTTCTCAACCCCAGTCAGACATGGGGCTGAAGCCATCTCTTTGGCTTCCAAGCCGAAGCCCTTCAAAAGTCATGAAGTCGAAACCGTCGCCCTTGGAAAGTCGTGAAGTCGAAGCCAAAGCCAGGTAGACATTCACAGAGACAAAGGAGAAGCTGTCAGAATTTTGTGAAGCCAGTAATCAGCTTCGTGTTACAGTATGCCAGTTGTAACCAGCCAGTAAGAAAATCAGAACTTCAAACGTAGTGAGTCCTTGCAAGTGAGTGAGTGCATAATACCTTGCATCTTACCTAGGGGCAAATAGGTACAGTACCATTATCTCTTACATACAAATGTTGACCCTAGGAATCGTCAGTCTGGAAATAAAGGATTCTTTATATAATATTTGATATTTTTATTGAGCTGAAGTGGATGCAAAGGAAAGGACTTGAAAATATGAAAATCAGGCAGTGTTTATGCATATTCTGTTCCTATAACGAATTTTCTGGGTCTGGTGCTTTAGCCAGCAGTTGGGGCTAAAGCCAGGCCCTTGGCTTCGAAGCTGAATCCGAAACCGCGACCTAAAAACCATGGCTTCCTGAAGCCCAAGCCACGACCAAAAACCATGGCTTCATGAAGCCGAATCCGCGACTTAAAAATCATGGCTTCATGATGCCTAAGCCGCGACCAAAATCCATGGCTTCATGAAGCCAAAGCCAAGACCTAAAAACCATGGCGTCATGAAGCCTAAGCCGGCTTCGGCTCCATGTCTGACCCCAGTCTGTATAATGTCATGAGCGTGATATAATGTGATGAGCGTGATATTGAATTTGGGTCTCTATTGTATTTTGTTTTTCTCTTGAAGGGAACTGTTTTGCGGGCTCATGGCCTTTGGTTCCTTCTTCCTCGCATAAAAAACAAAACAAAAAAACATAAAGACCTGGCTTAATTTCAGCTTACCGAGGCGTGACCGATTAATACATGTTACTTCAACTAGGAAATTCTAGTTGATGCTGATAACATGGGCTGCTTGAGCTGTCCCCCCCCTTCCCCCATCCCCCCCTCCCCCCCAAAAAAAAATGAAAATAAAAGTTGACATGCTCTTATTGTAATATATATACTGTATATACCTGTATACCGTATATATTTATTCCCAAGTCCCAGTAGGCCTCCTACATCTCCACATGTCACCACTTCGGCGCTAACACACCATCCATATTGAATACATGCTAGGGCTGTCTCATACAAGACTGGTGTACTGGTATTAGCGGGGGTACTTTTATGACATGTCGGCGGGTCTCTGGTTGAGCCGAAATGTCTGCTTTTTATGAAATTCAAATCCTTAAACTGTTCCCAGCCCTAGCTGGGATTCGAACCTGGGTCCATTAGGACTTCAGGCAGCCTCTATACCGACTCAGCCACCGCCATCCGCATAGCATAAAGTGGTGATTTTTATATTAATAACCTGCATAACAGTTGCAGACAGAACAAAGCTACATTGCCAAACATTTATGTACTGTACTTAATGTATGGATAAATGTTGCACATATTACCTACTGTTCCCCTTATGTATTAGGACTAACGGTATAGTTTGTATTAATTGGCTCCACCTCCACAGGGGATATGTCAATCGAGGATCCACCAGTACATCCCGCTACAAGTGCTGAAGCTTGTCCTTCCATCAATTTCCATCCAGATGCTGTTGTACATCGTCAGTTGACACCAGCAGACTATGGTAGATATTCACCCATTCCTCCTCCAGGATTGTATAATGATTATATGTAACACATGCAACTTGATGGCAATGATTAATTTTGTACAAGGGGCACAAATGGTTGACAGACGTTTCCTCAGGTACGATGTATGGATGTCCATAACATAATACAGAACACATTATGGGATATAGTTATAATATACGATGTATGGATGTCCGTAACATACTACAGAACACATTATGGCATATAGTCATAATATACAAGTGTCATATATACAAAATATGATAGCATAGCCAATTTGTGATGAGGACATTACAGAGTAGCTGCACAGTGAATTAGGCAGTCTCCCCTGTCCCAGTGAGTATGGTGAAGATAATGCTTGTAAACTGTCTTTTTATCAATGCACTCTCCTTATACTGATGGTGTCCATATTGCACACATATAACAACACCATTGGTTAGGTATGTCTCGTTGATCCCAAATTATTTATGACATTACACAGATGGCAGCATCCATTCCTTCCACCCTGATGGAAGAGGACAGAGTACCACAGCTGGAGAAGACACTGCATGGTCAAACTCTCCTGGAAGTGAACAGAGATGGACTACCACAGCTGCAGATAGCATTGCATGGTATGTTGAATGGCTAGTCGTAATGCATAGTACACAGTTTAATCACATAATAGTGGTGTATACCAGTTTATTTGTACAGTTACTGTAAAAGAATATACTGTAGACACTACAACAATAACATTCACCCACGGTGTTATGTAAGTATAATTGCCGAACGTATTTATAAAATGATCTTGTTATACATTGATTTCCAGTAAATATGAATGTTTGCGAAGAATAGGTCTAGGTTAATTGTGCACTCTCTGAAATAGATAAGTATTGATACGTGTATATCCACGTAGGCGAATATCATGTGATATTTTAACATGCTGTAGGTATAATTAGTATGTAATATATTTGATGGCACCAGATTATAACCATAATATTCTTTACGCGTGGCGTTAGTCACATGCATAGTCCAGGGTACAGTACAGACACTCTTTGGTTGGGTGAGGTGGCCATAAGCCGTGCTAGGGAGTGGTACAGACGCTCTTGAGTTGGGCGATGTGGGCATAAGCCGTGCTAGGGAGTGGTACAGACGCTCTTGGGTTGGTCGATGTGGGCATAAGCCGTGCTAGGGGGTGATACAGACAATCTGGTTCGGTGAGGTGGGCATAAGCCGTGCTAGAGGGTGATACAGACACTCTTTGGTTGGGTGAGGTGGGCATAAGCCGTGCTACGGGGTGATACAGACGCTCTTTGGTTGGGTGGGGTGGGCATAAGCCGTGCTAGGGGGTGATACAGACACTCTTGGGTTGTGTGAGGTGGGTATAAACGTACTAGGGAGTGGTACAGACGCTTTCCTTTGCTCCCTATTGGGCCTAGAGTAGTATCCGCTTAAGAAGAAAACGCGGCACGACAGCTGGGCCGCCTGGTAGCGCCATGTTTACATTCTTTAAAGCTGGATGTGGGAGGTGAGTTACCATTTTTTTGGATATCTGGTATAACATTTAACACTGCTGATACATCGTATATCGACAATGAATACTGGTAGATTCTGATGGTAGGGCATTCTATCGTAATTTGAGTCTGTCTACTTAGCTGCTATAATATATGAAGAAATTGATGACCATCGAATCCCGAGGCCTGTGTCGAATTTATAAATATTATGGCGTGGGTGGTTGACACATCATACAAAATAAATACCTAGAAGGTACCTGGATACTCACAGAACATTACTGCTAGCAATCCAGCATGAAATTATGTACATGTGTTTGGTGCAACATGATTTTCAGTCATATACGGTACGATTTTGTTGCAGGGATATATGTATAATTTTGTTGATATGGGATATGCAGTTGAGCCTTGCAGATTGAATTATTTGGCCTATAACCCAATAAAGATATTGTGTCATTTTATTTTTACCGATAGTTGTAGGGCGTACAATACCAATTCATTTCTCTACGGTCCACCACAAATTACAAAATACAGTATTAGTAAGGTGATTTGTGTGTGAAGAACTCACGTAATATGTCTTTCACAGGTTTATCAAGATGCCTTGCAAATGGGGGGGAGGTAAAACAGAGGCATGCCAGAATAATTAAATTCAATGTGGCTCTAACTCAGTACAATATGAAGTAGACTTGTAACATCAGGTTAACATGCTGGCATAACACCCGAGGTAGATTAAAGAGTGCAGTGTGTACCTTCACCTTTATTTATGTAGTGTTATAGCATATATCTTTTTTAAATAATAACAGTCCTACGTCTTAACCTGGCCTGTTTTTCTTCATTCATGGCATATATATTTCTGTAACATGTGGCCAACATTTTTGTACTGGGACAGCATATGTCCTTTACTTTTACAATAATTTAGCACCACATTTCAGTATTCAGCCAGGTTAAACATTTAATAGTGGAATATTACATTTTTGTGTTGCTTGTAAGGCAATATGAAAGTCATGGAGTAGATAAATGTCTCTGCTCTGAATTCTTACATTGCCTACTTCATATATAAACTTAGATTTACTTTGGTACCACATTATAGTGTTGTCAAATAGGATGTAGGCTTCACCCCCACTATCTATATACATGGCTACCTTTTGATAATACACTTTTAAGTTAACTTATGGCTGTCTTTTTGAAAAAACACTTTTAAGATAACTTATCATATCTCAAGAGAAGTGTTAACCATACCAAAGATATCCCTTTTCCTGAAGCTTCTTTTGATATTTAAATTTCATAATAAAACCTTTATCTGAATGTTTGGTGAATATTTTGCCAGTAATAGTAGGGTTGACCCCCACCTCACCCTAATTGTAGCTGAAGAGAGTTCACAGCATCCATAAATTGTTTGATTTTATTAATAAAAGCACCATTAGTAGCCACAGAATCTGGTGCTTGAATGTTTTTCCCTTATACTGTAATTATCACCAATCCAGCTGATCAAAGTAAGGCCTTTAGGAGAAGTTAGAGGAAAGTAAATAGTGACGATACTAAACTCTGTTTACTTTAACTTGGCGTAAAATTGCCATCTAACCATCTTCAGTGTTGTGCTGTAATAAGAGATTAGCACTAACATAGACTATGGTGCTAGTCACGAAGAGGTGCTATGGAAAGGATATGGAGTCACAGGCCAGTAGGTTAGTATTGTGGTAGGTGTCATAACTATGCATGATATTTTCCAAGGAGGTTGGAGAAGTCTTGGTGAAACGTTATTTATTTCAGTCTTCTTTGAAGAAATAATAGTTAGGAAGTGGAAAAGGAAACAATGAATATTCACAAAACAGTATGGCTGGTTTATGTTGCCTTTGCTGTGGTGCATTCAAAAATACAAACGCCGATTTGAATTTAAGTTGATACGACCGAAAAAAAGGCAGTCTCGAAAATATTACCTACTTGACCTTTCTTATTATGCGATTTTAACACTAAATCGCTCTTAATGTACTAAAATTAAGAATACGGATTTTGTTTTTCTTAAAATGTTTAAGTTTAAAGGGTTTGAATGGCACTGAGGTAATTATGGCAGAAAAATAACGAAATATTGGCAGCGCGAAGTATTCATAATATCCACTTCCGGCGTCTTGGGGCTATAAAAGGTGAGCACCTGCGTGAGCGACTCTAGTGGACCAGTTAGCGAGAGGGTGTGTTGTCCGCGCTCTCGCATTTTCATTGTGACCCGTAATTTTATAACGGTTAGTAAGGTTAAAATTAATCGTACTGTGTAGTACGATATTGGATTGTGATATAGCTTACGATTAAGTTTTGGTAAGCTCATCCCAAAATGTCCCACACAGTTGTACACATGGACAACGGGGTCTACCGCCCCACCACTATCCCCGTCAACACTAACGGGATTCGGCCCCTCCTCAAAAAGATATTGTTCGTACTCATAACTTGTTGGTTCGTAATTGTGTCACTTACTGATTTAGGTTTCACCATTTTTGTCAAAACATGTGTTCCCTATTTCCGTAAGGATATTTCTGATATTGTTTACCTATTTGTTGAGAATGGTGTTCCTCTAGACACAATTTTGCGCCATAATATTGAGCCATCAAGGCTTAACTGGGCAATTAAGTCATTAGGAGAACAATATAGTCACTATCCCGGTAGGCTAATGTTGTCTGAATTGACCGGGATGGTAATTTCTTCACAATTGCGGTATGAGCTCAACGCGGGTCTAACTTGGCTTATTGTTTATCACTGTTGGTTGCTCACCACTTGGGTTGGCTTTTGGTTTGTCAAAAATGACGTGTATCAGGTTGTGCTATTGGTGCTGAGTGTAATTCTGGGTGTCAGTATGCTGAGTTGGCAGCTGGCACTGAGTGCCATCTATTGTGCCCAGCTGCTTCATCCCCTGGAGGCCATAGTTGGGGTGATAGAGGTGTGGGAGGTGTGGAATGGGGCTTGGGTGGGGGTGGTGGCGTGGTTTGTGGTGAAACTGTTGGTCAGTGTCTCGGCACTGTACCTGAACCACCGCTACCACCACCCCACACAGCGGCAGGCCCCACCCCCACACCTGGTGTGATTTACCACCACCCCACACAGCGGCAGGCCCCACCCCCACACCTGGTGTGATTTACCACCACCCCTCACAGCGGCAGGCCCCACCCCCACACCTGGTGTGATTTACCACCACTCCACACAGCGGCAGACCCCACCCCCACACCTGGTGTGATTTACCATCACCCCACACAGCGGCAGGCCCCACCCCCACACCTGGTCTGATTTACCACCACCCCACACAGCGGCAGGCCCCACCCCCACACCTGGTCTGATTTACCACCACCCCACACAGCGGCAGGCCCTAGCCCCCACACCTGGTCTGATTTACCACCACCCCACACAGCGGCAGGCCCCACCCCCACACCTGGTGTGATTTATCACCACCCCACACAGCGGCAGGCCCCACCCCCACACCTGGTGTGATTTGATTCATCTTATAAGTTTTTGTTTTACTTTAATGGAATCTACATTTTGTTTTGTCTTTTTGCTTAGTGCTGAGAATTATCTCTATGGACAGACATTACTCTCTGATGTTATTTGTTACTCTCAGTTTACTCTGTCTTATTGGAGGGACATTTACTTTCTTTGATGTTACTTGTTACTCACTTTTTTACCCACTTTGTTACTTTTTTTAATGGTGGCGTGGAGGTAGAGCCCTCGGGTCAAAATGTGCTGTGGTTCAAGTCCCAGAGGTAGCCAGAGGGAGTATACTTTGTGTGCTGAGTTATTTGTTACTTTGTTACCACTTTTGTTAACTTTTTAATGGTGGTGTGGTAGTAGAGCTGTTGGGTCTGAATGCACAGTGGCCTGTGGCTGTGCACTGTGGTTGGAGTCCCACAAGTATTTCTGTCTTGTAGACATTACCAGGGGCGTAGGTCAGCCTCCTGTCCTTAAGTGTTCTGCACTACACCAGCCCAGCCTCAGGCCCCTCTGCTCCAAAGTGGGAAAGGGAAATGTTCCCCCGAGCTATACCTTATTAGATCATGTAGCCTTGCTAGGTGACAGGAGGGCGCTATCCCTCCCGGCATGGCAGCTACCGGGCGTTGCTCTTATCACATGACCCCCCGGTCCCGAGTCCGACGCTCTACCACTGAGCCCCCCTGCTCTAAATGGGGAAAAATACAATTTGCTCTCTTTATTTACCTACAATTCCTCATGTGTTACTACTTTCCTCTGTACTATTTCTTTTAATGAACACTCATTTTGTTTTCTTTCATTATTATTATTATATTTTTTGATTCTGTGAAATGGATGTGGCGATTGCAACTGTCTTCTTAGAGTTTCATAAACTTCGGGAAAGTAATTACCATAGGCAACATCGATAGTTATCTTGTTATTTTAGACTGCAAAATGCGTAGAGTAAATAAAAATACACTTTTGTGTTATTTAAGGAAGCCGCCAGTTTGCCTGTGGCAGCCTGTTTACTGACGATGCGTTGATTACTGACTGTCTTGCCGACGGGACGCGTTAGTGCATCAGACATTCAAGTTTATAGGATGCCTAATGATCCAGCCTAACCTAACCCATCCTTAGCTAGAGTATCCTAACTGGGGGCTTCACCCCCTCACCCCCCTGAATTTAAGCACCTGGGATTGCCACTTGACCTTACCTAGACACCCCTCAGATACCTGTCAGTCCAAATACCAAGCTTGAGTCTTAATAAACCTAATCTAATGTATTATAAGCTAACTTATTCCAACAGCCAATCCTATCCTATCCTAATCTAACTAATCCGTTCCTAATGTAACCAAGCCTAACTTAACTGAAATTTTCCAAACCTAACATATCATTTGGGAAGTTCAAATTATGCCAAAAGTAAGACATGCATGGAGAGTTTGGCAGCAAGACTTGCTGTTGCTGGTACTTTCGTGGGAGTGAGGGAATGTATGATGTTTATATAAACAAGTCTGTATGTATTTCACAGATGTCATAAAAAAATAATCCCTGTGATTATGGTAATTTAGGAAGCACAACAAGTAGCCTGTGAAAGACTGGTTTCAATAGGAAATATGGAAGGGCTGTGTCCTTGTGGCAAAGTATTAATCTTATATATATATATACAGGGTGTCCCGAGAGTTAAGTCAAAAACTTTGGGAAATGATAGAGGAGGGAGTTCTAAGGAAAAAATGTTATATGAACATGTGTCCAAATCCCAACCGTTACTGAGCTACAGTTACTGATGACCTTATGGGCGAATTATGAAGGAGACCATTTTCGCCCATAAGGTCATCAGTAATTGTAGCTCCTTAACGGTTGAGATTTGGACACATGTTCATATAACATCTTTTGCTTAGAATTCCCTCATCTGTCATTTCTCAAAGTTTTTGATATAACTCTAGGGACACCCTGTATATACTGTACCCTTAAGGGACAGCCATAGTTTGTGATAATATTTGTTACTCAATAATGTTTATGTTTTGTGAATGTGCGAAACCAAATATAACTTTGTGGTCACATCACCACTACCTGAATTAGGCCAACAGCACACAAGCAGCAGCAGTTGGTAAGTGATGATGATAAAACTAGGTGGTAAAAGACAGGGCATGTGGAAAGCAAGAAGATTGACAATCATGTGTACAATAATTACCATACGTGCAACAGCAACACTTAGTTACCCAAGCACCACACCAGCAACCATATTGGATCAGATGAACTGTGTCCTGTTGTGGTGAACTTGGTTAGTTAGGTTAGGTGGGGAACCGGTATACTCGTGTACCATATACTGTACACAACACCAAAATGTGAGTTACTCCAACACAGCACCAGCAGCCATAGTGGATCTGCTGTATAGACTAAAGCCCCGTCCACACTAGGGGTCACGCTCTGTTGCACGTCATGTTGCCCAACTCGGGTTTTCGTGCCGCGGAGGGTCTGTGCTGCATACTTCGGTCAAATCTGGACGAGGGACATTTCATGGTGACAGCGCGCTACAATGTCCTCACAGTAGCTGTCTGGCTTCCGTCACCGCTGTTTGATCTGCAGTACGACGCAGTGTCAGAAGATAGTACTGGTATTGAATGATCAAGGGGCAACGCCCTACATTTTTTAGAACTGCTGAAGATGCATCCATGTATGTGGCAGATGAAAAACAAGCAATACAAGGACAACTTAAGAAATGCAAGTTTAAAACAATGACGAGACAGCCATTGCTTGCACCACATCTTCTTATTCCTATTCTTTTTCATTTTGTCACAACACAGTACCACAATGCTCCACATCACAGTCTCTTGAACTGCTGCAGTGTTGGTATCTATCATCACCCTCTTGCAGGTCAACGGTAACTGGTGTGTTCTGCCCATTGTAGTACTACTATGGACGTCACCGGCATCAACAACATGACGCGGAACAGAGCACGTGGCACGACCCTAGTGTGGACGGGGCTTAACACTGCACTGTGGTGTAGGTAAAAAAAAAAAAAAAAGTCAAGCACAACAAAATGGTCCTGTTGGTTTAGTATCGTCTGTGTATCTCTCTGTCTGTCAGTCTATCTATCTGTAGCCAGACGCCATACTCCCATAAAGGGTGGCCGTTTGTCTTTGTTTCACGGGGAGGGGCACTAGCCATCCGCCAACCCACTTGGTGACAGGAAGGGAACACGTGTGGGTAGGTTATATGGTTACCACCCAGCTTTACAAATAGTTTCCTGGCTTACAGGAAACAATTAGGCTTGCAACTCAATGTAAAGCCACCTGGAAAGGAAAGAAGACTAATGAAAAGTGACAGGAAAGATGGGAGAAATAGGATGAGAGGACGACAGACACTGATCAAGATTGATAAAGGTGAAGGAAGAAGCAGGCGGTAGTACATCATGAGTGGATTGAGAATTTAACTGTAGCCTATTAAAATATATAATTTGTTTTCCAGGCTCATGGATCAGATTGAAAGCCACCTTCAGTAAAACAAAGCTCCATTTTTTTAAAATCCAAAATGATGCAAAACCAACCAGGATATTTAACCATGATTGTCTTCATATCTCAGGACATATTGTAGTTTGCACGTCTAGAAAATGTTTTAAGGTTAATATTACACACAAATCATTTGTTAAGTACCTCAGCAAAAATGTTAATATAGAGTTACTGTTGTTGTTTGACACCAGTATCTTTGATAAATTTTCTGGACATTTCTCTTGGCAGATGCCAGTGTGATCCAGCAGTATACTACACACTCATATTTCCACCTCCTTTTCCTTGTTTCCTCCTAAACCCATCAGTAGTAAGTTGTGGTCTCATATGTCTTTTGTTTGTTTCTCTTTGTCCATTGACACCTCTAGAAATCTCTCATGTGTTATATGGTTAGCAAAGCAGTCTGACACTTTTTTTTTTATATATAATTTCTCTCCCATGTTGTGATCCCTCTACAGTTCTGATCACTGTTTAATAAAATTAGGTTCTTTTATCCATCCATTCAAAATCTAATTTTCCACCTTCATCCAGCTGCTGTTCCAAGAAAACCCACACGACTACACACGTCTCCTGTCGCTGTCAGTGCCTCATCTTTCCATTTATTTTTTATTTTTTTTATTTTTTATTTATTTTTTTTTTTGCCTCTTCCCATATTTTTGACATATTTCCTTATCTTTTCCACCCACAGGGTTTATATGCCTCAGGTACTTTAAAATGGAAAAAAAAAAAAAAACATTTCACATAAATATCACTGCTTCCTGTTTCTTTTTATTTCAGTTTTGTACTTTTTTATACAAAGTCATTATTATTCCTCCACCCTTTTTGTGTTTTCCTCACATTCTGTGGAAACATTCAAGAAAATACTTTATTTTTCCTAGTTTATTCAAGAAAATCACTTCGTTTTATTTTTTCTAGTTTCAGCTATTTGAGAGGAGCATGTGGAGTTACATTGAGAGGCAGACTGACAAATGAGGAGGTGAATGAACGTTGTGGTGTGGATGTGGGTGTGATAGAAAGCGTTAGGAGAAATACATTGAGGTGGTTTGGCCATGTGGAGAGGATTGAGAGCGAGAGACTAACGAGAAGAGTGGATGTGAGTGAGGTGTAGGGAGGGGGTGAAGGGATGGGGAGGCCGAGGATGAGATGGAAGGATGGAGTGGAGAGAGGGGGGGTGTGAGCTGAGGTGATAGGGCGATTTGTTTGTGGCCACGCCTTACGGGATTAAGGCGTCTGGCAATAGACAGATAGGTAGTTTAGTTTCCACTGCACATCATAATGTTTTCATCCACCATGCGTTCTTCTCTTTTTATATTTGTAAGACCTCGTTCTTCTTGTTTTAAATTTGTAAGACCTTGTACAGTGCGTTTATTAATTAAACCATTATGGTATAAGTTGACGTATCCCAGCATAGCTGAGCATGATTAAACCCAGCCTAATGCAGGTCTCATTACGGATTAAGATGGGAGCCAGAGAATCTCTCCCTCATCATTGATTACAGTACTGACTTCAGTTTAAGAAGCATTTCAAATGTATGATTATGGAAGAGAAGTTGCACTCAATTTCATAAACTAAGCAATTATTTCCCTGTACAAGGGAAAAGCGGAAAAAGTGTGTGGTAATCATAGGGGCATGTGTCTTCATAGTGTAATAGGAAAGGTGTATGGTAGGATACTTGTTGACAGAATTAAGGAAAATAGAGAGGAATTAGTTGAAGAAGAACAGGAAGGTTTCAGGAAGGAAAGAGGTGTAGATCAGATATTCATCCTAAGGTGTTTAGTGGAAAGGTTTCTAGGGATGAGAAAGAAGTTGTATGCAGCCATCCTGGATTTGGAGAAGTATATGACAAGAGTGGATAGACGAGGAATGTGAAAAATACTGAAAAATTACGGAGTAAATGGAAAGCGTTAAATTCCGTGAGAAGTATGTTACGAGGGTGCTACGGCTGCAGTGCGTGTGGACAGCGAACTGAGTGAATTTTTATGTCTGAATTTTGGATTGAAACTGATGTGTCATGTCTCCATATTTGTTCAGTTTGTACATGGATGGAGTTATAAAAGAGATACAAGGTAGGGCAGTGGATGTTGGAGCGGCCCTAATGAGAGAAGGCAGCGTTTGGAAACCCTGTTCTGTTGTTTGCAGATGATACTGTATTGTTAAATGAAGACGAAGGGGAACCTCAAGGTTTGGTGAGTGAATTTGGGGGAGTTTGTAAGAAACTGAATCAAAACTCTAAAGGTGAATGTAGGGAAGAGTAAAGTTGTGGTCTTCCAGAGGAATGAAGTCACAGTGCACACTGAAGCTGGATGGTGAGGAAATGGAAAATGTGAATGCATTTACGTATTAGGGTAGTGTGATGAGTAAGGATGGAAGTTTGGAGCATGAACTGCTGGAAAAGGTACAACAGGGAAGAAAGGTTGCTGGTTCATTGAAAGTAGTGATAAGAAATAAGGAAGTGAGCATGGGAATAAAAGTCACTGCGTGATGGTATTGTGATACCCACTCTAACGTTTGGAAGCGATGCTTGGACCTTGTTGGAAGGGCACAGGTCAAGAGTGAGAGCAGTTGAAATTAATTTCCAGTAACTCAAATAACTTGTGAGTTATATACAGTATTTGAAAGGAGCATGTGAAGTTTCATGGAAAGATAAACTGATAAATGAGTAAGTGAAGAAGCATTATGATGTGGATGTGGATGTGATAGAACGCATTAGGAGAATTAGACTGAGGTGGTTTGGCCATGTGGAGAGGATGGAGATTGAGTGATTAAGGAGGAGAGTGTATGTGAGTAAGGTGGATAGGGGTGGGAGAGGTTGGAAGACACTGAGGATGAGATGAAGTGATGGGGTGGAGAGGTATATGAGAGAGGGGGGTGTAAGTTGTGGGGGGGGGCATGGAAGTGGCAGGGGACAGCAGAACAGTGCGACATTTGTTTGTGACCACCCCGTGTCGGATTGAGGCGTATGGTTATAGGTAGATCGCAAGTAACATGTTAATTCCAGTGTCCATTACATGGATGCTATTCGGAAATAATATATGAATTCCAGTGTCCATTTGGATGTTCATCATCATTATCCGGACCTCCTTTCTCACCCTAAGACAGGGTGAGGAGTAGCAATGTCCAGACAGCCCAGATTTGCCCAATCCAATGGGCCACTCTTCCATTCACTTATCATTCAAGCCTCCGGAATTTTGGCTCTATCGGCTACGCCAAAACGATTCACCACGCTCTGTAGCTTCACATAAACGTATCCGATTGAGTCAATCCGGATGCTGCCACGTTACAAAGGGGTGCCATATCCCTGATCATGCACTTCTCCTCACAACGTTCATCCAGCCAGCTCGACCTCTTGTCAGTTCCCTAGCCTCACCGACTTCCAAACCTTTCTTCCTCACACATTCATCCACCATATCTCTCCTCCTTGGCCCACCTCGCCTCCTCTCTCCTTCAGATTTGCTCTGATATACCTTTTTCACCACTCAGTTCTTATCCATTGTCTTCATGTGACCATAGCATTTCAGTACACTCTCTTCGGTTCTGGTGTCCACTTCCTCACTCCACATCTTTCACGAACCACATTATTTCGTATCCTATCCACCCTCTGTACTTCACTTAAATTCCTCAGTAGTCTCATCTCCACTGCTCTTAATCTTGACTTTCCATTTTCATGCAAGCCCCTTGCAGCTGCAGCACTCAAGCCTCTGTTTCTTTTCAAGGACTTCATAGCACCAGCTACTTTTCTTCCTTGTGCCACTCTACTTTCAACTTCTTTTGCACATTTTCATTTTTTTTTTTTTTTTTTACCCAGGTATTTGAACTCTCACCAATTCCAGTCTCCCTCCATTCACTGTAACATCGCACTGGGAGTCACCTTCTCTCTCAGTAACCATCACTTTACTCTTTTCTACATTTACTCTCAAGGCACGACGCTCACAGACCTCGGCAAAACTCTGCACTAGCCCTCCAAGTTCTTGTCCGGTACTTGCAAGCAGTACTGGATCATCAGCATACAACAAATTTGAGATATTCTATCCATCGCCATTCATTACCAGCGCCATCCCTCTCCCCATTATTCGTGTTATTACTTCTCTTATCACCCCGTCCATATACTGTATATATTAAACAACCATGGGGACATCACACAACCTTGTCGCATGCCCACAACGACCGTGAACCGTTTACTTAGATGCCCATTAACCCATACACATGCTTCCATATACCTTCTCTACCACGCTCAAGAAACTTATGCCACGATAATTCTTGCACTCACCTCGCTCACCTTTATTTTTGTACAGGAGTACAATCACAGCCTTTTTCCACTCTGCAGGCACAGTTTCACTCATCCATGCCTTTTTCCATATCTCCAACAAGCACTTTATTCCACTCTTTCCACTACACTTAAGCATCTCTGCATACACCTCATCAACCCCCGTTGCTCTCCCATTTTTCAGCCGCTTCACAGCACTCTTCACCTGTACGAGTGTCACGTCTCCTGGGACTGCTTTCCTTCTGTGCACAGCCCCCAAACCAATCATGTTTACAGCCTTTCTGCTCTCTCTATTCCAATTCATCAAGCCGTCAAAATATTCTTTCCATCTGGTCCTTACTTCATGCCCATGGGTTAATATTCTACCACCTACATCCTTCACACCATCACATTTCTTTCCGCTTTCACTTCTACATTTCGGCACCTCTTTCCAGATTAACTTCCTATTTTCAGAGTAGTTTGCATTCATATTTCTTCCTAGATCAGCATTACCTCCTCCTTTTTCCTCTTCACTAGTCTCTTTATGTGCTTCTTGCTCTCAATATGTTCAGTTCTTATTTCAACTGAACCCCTGTCCTGTAACCACTTTAGCCACTTCTTCAAAATAACATCCATCTAGTGGATGTTATTCTGAAACAATATATTAATTCCTGTGTCCATTAGATGGATGTTATTCTGAAATAATATATTAATTCCAGTGTCCATTAGATGGATGTTATTCTGAAATAATATACTAATTCCAGTGTCCATTAGATGGATGTTATTCTGAAATAATATACTAATTCCAGTGTCCATTAGATGTATGTTATTCTGAAATAAATTATTAATTCCAGTGTCCATTAAATGGATGTTATTCTGAAGTAATGGATTAATTCCAGTGTCCATTAGATGGATGTTATTCTGAAGTAATGGATTAATTCCAGTTTCCATTTGATGGATGCTCTTCTAAAATAATACCCTTAGTGGTTAGCATAATTTCTTATACAGTATAGCTAGTGTAAACCATATTTGGAATTTAAATGTTATATTTTCTTACATTCACCTGTTAAACCTCAATACATAATTACATGATCATTTACTGACAGATTGTCAAATTATGTTTTCAGAGGCGTTGGTCATCTAACAGTAGAGGAAGTGACATTTAATACATTCTTAATGTAAAGCATAATATCATTCAATCAGCCAACAACCAAGGATGCCACCTGCTCTACTTCCGTCAAGTCATTCTGGTATGTAAACTTGCTGTCTATATGCCTCATCATTAGTTCAGATGAGATATGAAAAAATGCATAAATTCTCATAAATGACCTCACAAATAATCTGTATGTTGATCTCAGTTACTGTCTGTTTACTCCCTGATGTCTAAGGCTTCAGAGGAACCCAAGTTTTTACAAATTTGTCACAATAGATCAGAGATACTCTCTTGTAATGAAAACATCTTGCAAAGCAGATTCTGAGGAATCAAGCTCCAAAGCATAGCTTTTTGATACACATTCAAGACTGTTGTACAGAAATGTCTATTTTAAAAACATTTAGATATTTTCGTTTTGGTTTTGTTGCTTTTTGCAGTTTAAAAATCTGTTTAAAAGTATTAGTTATGGATTCTGTTGGAACTGTTTGGTGACATATTCTTGTTGCAGTGAGTGACCATAACAAGTAAAATATACTGTACAGTACTTTAAAAACGCCATGCTCACAGAAATCCACTAATCTCTGAACTGATTTTCAAAGTTCTTTTTCACATCATATTTAATTAAGTAAGTACCCTTCACTGTTCACTCTCAGTCCCATCCCTCTCTCCCTGACTCAAGTTTTAGTCTCACTCATAACCTTTGTCACACACATGTTGAATAGTCATGGTGACAACACTCACTCCAACACTGACATTGAAATACTGTACCTACCCAGACAACCACCTACTTTTACTTGTGCTTTGTTACCATCTAAAGATTATCCCATTCAACAGCTTTCCATTCATGCAACACAGTAGCTTGTACTGTTGTCCACAGTCACCTTGTTTTCCCTGCCATACAGTGTTACCTGGTCCATTAATGCCATAAAGTGTGTACAGTTTTTCTCTGTCTATCTATCTATAGCCCGACGCCCTAATCCCGCAAAGGGTGGCCACAGACAAAACGCCTCCAAGTCGCTCTGTCACCCACCATTTGACTACCCTCCCCCCAACTCCCCCCCCCCCTCCCTAATATACCTCTCAACTCCTTCCCTCCACCTCATCCTCGGTCTACCCCTCCCACTCCCTCTCTTCACCTGACCTACATACACCCTCCTGGGGGTAGGGGGGTTTCAAGAATACGAGGCGACTATAAGGGTTGGTGGTGGGTTAGTGCCCCACCCCGTAAAAAGAACTAACTAAACTAGCTAATAAAACAATCTTTCTCACGTGCACTGTCACTGGAAATATTTGATTTACACAGCCGCATCCGTATTTGTTACTCACCACTTAGGATTAATGAGTTGGGAGCAAATGGTTTTGGAAAACTAGTGGAGTGCATAGAGAGTGTTTGGTTGGGACTTCTTAAGTTGTGTATGGTGTAGTGAGGGTGGCATCAATCAATCCATCGTCCAGCCCATTTTTTGACTCTTCAGGAGTGTGAGGGCCTGGGGCTAGGCTACTTATTTTCAGCATTAAGTACGAGAACGACCAGTTGCTCCGCCCTGAGTGGGATTTTGTAAGAAACCCCAACCACCCCTCAGATATAAGCACTTATGGGCCACATCCAACTGGAGTTCCTTAACTCACCAGGCCACCAGGCATCATAAAGAAAAAGAGAGAGAGAGAGACCAATAGTTGGTTTGGACCGAAGCATGTACATGCCAATGCTGTTCTGATAACAGGTTGTTGTTAGAGACTCAGTGTTTTCTAGATCTGCTGTAATCATCCTCATAAATTTGACTATGTATTTTTTTTTTTTAAACAAAATAGACTCGTTGTCCCAAGTATGAGCCAGAAGAGAGATCAGAATCATGCTCTGACCATCCTACTGTTTGTACAAAATGAGAAACCAGGGCTTTGTTCACCCCCGCTGATCATGATAACTTTGCTGGCATATCAGCGAAGTGGTGCTTGTTAGGCCAGGGTGAGCAGCAGTGATTACTCCCGTCACACCATCTGCTGTGGAAACAAAATCAGTCTAAATACTGGAAACTATGTTTGGTGCTGGCTGACAGTGACTGCTGAATTATAGTAAATGACATCATGGACTCTGTTATTTACCTAAGACTACCTCCTACAGAACTTCAGTCATGTCTGAAAAATACTGTGAAATTCTAGTTTTAAGCCTGTACTTGGTGTTGACAATAACCTTGTTTTTCTTACCTTTTTTGCTAATAGCCTATAGTGCTTTCATTCTACGGTAAATTTATCACAGGTGGAACAAAATAACACCAAGAGAATGTAACTACACCCAAGATTCAGCAGTGGTGAATGAATTTCCATTTGTGACGAAAGTTTGTTTATGTTATGAAGGCTGCATTGTCTTGGTATCTTTTCACATCCCAGCATGATTGTTGGTATGTGGACTGATATTGGAACAACAATGATTGCCAAACAGAAGGCAAGTAGTGCACTCACAATTGGTGATGATAGCTTGTTAGGGTAATGTGAATGCAGCCCAGGACAGGATGTGGATGATTAAAAGAAGCAAGCATAAACTGTACTACTGATATTGTTTGCATAACACCGCATTTAAATTATCATATATTGTAATTTATTGGATGTAAGAGGTTAGGTGTTTACTCTCAAATCTTGTGAACTAGTAACCGAGCTTCAGGTCCAAACAACTTCTTGTTGTTGTTGCCCTAGACTCATCTGAATGTGATTGTGGTGAACTAGACTGAAGTTGCCTTTGTCTTGCAGTCTGTCATCCTCTTGTCAGGGGATAGGAAGAGAGTCAAGGGATATTTGTTCAACACATATTGGTGCCAGCACATGAAGGCATATCTCTCAGCCGCCTGAAGAGGCACTGGGCACTATATATGGGAATGGCTGCTCCTGTCTTCCCCAGATTCATGCCACTAGCTTAGACACTGGTAAGGAGTAAGATGTATGGCACCTAAGACATGTTTTCTCCTCAGAAATATATAATCAGTCTAGTGCAGATATGATATTGGAGTAATTGTACCAGCAGTTGTAAGGTTGTTTTGGGAGATACAACACTTTCATCCCCTTAGTCTCTATCCTTACACCTGAAGAGACTGCAAGTCAGGCCATTACTTCTCCCAAGTAAAGTTTGACCCAATCAGGCCTTTTTTTTTTTTTTCCCCCAAGTATAATTTTTCCATCTGAACAGTTTATTAAACTTGTTACCAAGTCATGCTGTGATATTGCCTTCATGTTTTGCATATTACTATTTTTCCTATAAGCGCTTTACTGTAGCTAATGTATATAAGTAGTATGGGTGTATGTAATGCATGAGGAAAGAAGTCTTAACAAAGAGTGTAAAAAGGTGAAGCTAAAGGAAGACTGAGGAGAGGAAAACAAGAATGTGGTGGAGAGTTACCATGGAGGAATATTTGAGTGAAGGTGCATGATGGAATGGTGATGTGTTGTGATAGTCTTGGTGGTATTGGAGGAGTGTAACTCAGGGGTGGGCTTAAAATAGTACATCTTTTGACATAGCTACAACTGGTACAGGAACTGTGAATTGGGAGAAACTAGCATATCAGCTTTTTAGATGGTTAGCAGTGGAGATTTATAGCATAAAAGGCAACATATAAGTGAATTACTGTATGGCATAATAATTTATCCTTTATACACAGGCCTGAGAAAATGATCCATCTGGTGAACAAGGGACCATTGAGGAAGGCATGTTGCAGATAGGCCAGGACAAGGTGCAGTTGGAGTGTGGTGTCACTGGGCTAGTTTGTACTGTACTGTACTTTCTTTCCGTTTACTAGTAGGTAAAAGAATTTAATGCCTGCAATGTTTTGTTTCTGTACAGTGCCTAAATTAGGGTTCCCTATCTCCTAATCACTGTGGACAAAATCACATTGATGTTGGTTAACTACATCACCTAGACACTTAAAATACCCTTGGAGTGAACATTGCCACTCATCAGAGCATCTATGTAAGCTAGACTTACCAGTGCAACTTGCATGTCAGCTGCTGCTGAATCTCATCATCTGTAGTTTACTTTTAGAATGTGGATTCATAATTTGGGAAAAATTTCTTTCAAGGGGAGATTTGGGCATTCTCTGGAGGTTATTGTGTGTATTGTGATAAAAATGAAAAGGGAAAATTCATTTGAATGTTTGCACAAAACGATGAGAATCTTCCGTCAGCCCTGTGTTGTGAGTCAGCATCATAAACATCTGTAGTAAGACTGTAACACTGAGGAGTTTGTAATGGTGCTTGAGCTGTTAGGTATAGTACCAGTGCCATTGCCATCCCTGGCCTCAATTGTGCAAGTGTACTCATGAATAAAAGCTATTAATTGCTTGTGTCTGGTATTCAGATTAGGAGTGGGAAATGTCATAAGCAGATGACTGGGTGAAACTGGCAGGTTTTAGAATAAAACCCTCTTTATTGGCACAAAGGATGTGGTGCTGTATACTCGAGCACAGCCTAGAATGTGATAAAGTTCTTTACATCGCTCAGCAGGGAAGCAGGGAAAAGAGTTGTCAGTGTAAAATCATTGGCAAGGCATATACTTCCTTGCCATAAACCTCCTGTGGGATAGTCTTGTGCATTCCAACACAGCCATAAATTGTAGGTGCATAGTATTGTTCACTTTTTTTTTTTTTTTTTTTTTTTTTTTTTTTGCGAGGAAGAAGGAACCAAAGGCCATGAGCCCGCAGTAACAGTTCCCTCCAAGAGAAAAACAAAATACAATAGAGAGCCAAATTCAAGATCCGATCATTTTGAGATGCCTGGACACACTGCGTTTGAAAGACTGGAGATCTAGTCCTGCTGCCTTTTTTTTTTTTTTTTTTTTTTTTTTTTTGGAGGGGAGGGGGTCTTAGCTTTTTCTTGTTAGGACATGCGTCACATTTCACAGTTTTCTTTTATCATCCTTTTGAACTGAGTTCCTTTTTTTCTGTCTTCCATTTACATGAGGACAGACTGGTTGTCCTTGCTAATGTAGGCCATGTAATATGCTGCCTCGTTTATGTTGGTCTCCTCTTCAGTTAGTTCTTTTCCTCCGTAGTTTATTTATATTTTCTGATTGTTTTCCATGTGTTTTTACCATGTTTGTCTTGCATCTTGCCCATAGAGATGTTAGTTTTGCTGCTTTCACTCGGGTTTGTGTTTTGCCGTCGGCGTCATTTTCCCTAGACTGTCTGCTGGGGAAATGGACGCCAGGTGTAGGTTCTCCATGCCTTCCTTGTCCGTCTCTCATTGCCCATGTAAGTAACTGGCCGAGGCACATCTTCCTGTGTCATCTCCCTGGTGTAGGACTCCTTTGATGTATGGTCTCCAAGACACCTTTGTTACTCTTAGATGAATTCCACCCAACAATGTAAATGATTTCCTGGCTTACAGGAAACCATTTGACTTGTCACTCAGTGTAAAGCCACCTGAAGTAATAAAAAGTGACAGGAAAGATGGGAGAAATAGGAAAGGAGGGCAGGCACAGGAAAAAAGAGTGATAAGGGCGAAGGAAGAAGTAGGCAGCACTACATCAAGTGAGTGGATGATGGTTACCCCCACCTACCACCTCCCAGAATAGCAACCGCTTAAAAAGAAGAAAACGCGGCAGGACAGCTGGGCCGCCTGGTGGCGCCATGTTTACATCTGGAAAGCTGGATGTGGGAGGTGAGTATTTCAGTTTTTTGGGGTGTCTGGTATAATATTTAGCACTGCTGGTATAGCATATATCGACTATGAACACTGGTAGATTCTGATGGTAGGGCATTCTATCGTAACTAGAGTCTGTCTTCTATGGAATTTGAAGAAATTTGTGACCATCCAAAGCCGTGGCCTGTGTGACGAATTTATAATATGGCGTAGGTAGTGGGCATATCATACAAAATAAGTACCTATAAAATATAGAAGGTACCTGGATTATTGGTAGCAGTCCAGCATAAAATTATGTACATGTGTTTGGTGCAGCATGATTTTGAAATACGGTTTGGTTCTGTTGTAGGTGTTGCAGGTATATAATTTTAATTGGTGGTTGCATTTGAGTCTTACAGATTGAATTGTTTGGCTTATAGCCCGGTAAAAATTGTCATTATATTTTTACCGGTATTTGCAGGGCGTCTACTACCAGTTCATGTCTGTACGGTCCACCCCCACAGGTTACAAAATATTAGTAAAAACATCTGTATATGATGGACTCATGTAATATGTCTCACAGATTTGTCAAGGTGCCTTGTTTGTAAATTTGGGTTGGCGGGGAGGTAAAACAGAGGCTTGCCAGACAAATATAATGTGGCTCTAATTCAGTACAATATGAAGTAGACTTGTAACTACAGGTTAACATGCTGGCATAACGCATGAGTTAGATTAAAGAGTATGTACCTTCACCTTGATTTATGTAGTGTTATAGCATATATCTTTTTAATACAAGTCCTACGTCTTAACCTGGCCTGTTTTTCTTCATTCATGGCATATATATATTTCTGTAACGTGGCCAACATTTTTGTACTGGGACAGCATTTGTCCTTTACTTTTACAATAATTTAGCACCACATTTCAGTATTCAGCCAGGTTAAACATTTAATAATGGAATATTAATTTTTGTGTTGCTTGTAAGGCAATATGAAAGTCATGGAGTAGATAAATGTCTCGCTCAGAATTCTTACATTGCCTACTTCATATATAAACTTAGATTTACTTTGGTAACACATTAAAGTGTTGTCAAATAGGATGTAGGCTTCACCCCCACTATCTATACACATGGCTACCTTTTTGAAAATACACTTTTAAGTCGACTTATCTTTTTTCAAAAGAAGTGATAACCATACCAAAGATAGCCCTTTTCCTGAAGCACCTTTAGATATTTACATATCATAATAAAACCTTCATCTGAATGTTTGGTGAATATTTTGCCACTAATAGTAGGGTTGACCCCCACCTCACCCTAATTGTTGCTGAAGAGAGTTCACAGCATCCATAAATTGTTTGATTTTGTTAATAAAAGCACCATTAGTAGCCACAGAATCTGGTGCTTGAATGTTTTTCCCTTATACTGTAATTATCACTAATCCAGCTGATCAAAGTAAGGCCTTTAGGAGAAGTTAGAGGAAAGTAAATAGTGACGATACTAAACTCTGTTTACTTTAACTTGGCGTAAAATTGCCATCTAACCATCTTCAGTGTTGTGCTGTAATAAGAGATTAGCACTAACATAGACTATGGTGCTAGTCACGAAGAGGTGCTATGGAAAGGATATGGAGTCACAGGCCAGTAGGTTAGTATTGTGGTAGGTGTCAACTATGCATGATATTTTTGCGTGTCAACCAAGGAGGTTGGGTAACTCATTGTGTAAATAGTTATTTATCCCAGTATTCTTTGAAGAGACTTTTATCAGAACAGGTAATTAAAAATTTATAATATGGCTAGTTTATTTTGCATTTACTGTGGTGCATTCAAAAGTGCTGTACGAACGCAGATTTGAATTTAAATTTCTACGACCGAAAAAACAATTTCGAAAAGTTTATTTGATGTTTCTTAAAATCTGATATTAACACTCAGTCTTATTTACAGATATTACGAATAAGTTTTATTTATTTTTAAGTGAAAAGGGTCTGAATGGTACTGGGGTAATTATGGAAGAAAAGTAACGAAATATTGGCAGCTGGAAGTATTCATAATATCCACTTCCGGCGTCTTGGGGCTATAAAAGGTGAGCACCAGCGTGAGCGAGTCACTTTCCTTAGCGTTGTTAAAGTGTTAAGTCGTATACGTTTATCATTGTGTTATTACCCGCTAAGGTGTAGTTTTATCGGATTTTTCGAGACATCAAAATGTCTTCCTCCGACGTGGAAAAAGGCGGTGGTGACCGCGGTGAAGAGCGGTTTTCTGTTGGAAAATGTTGGATTCCCAAACCCTTTTGGCAATGGGTAATTGAACTAGTCTATTTGTCAGTGTTTGTGTGTAATGTTGTTTGTGTTTTTATCCTGGAGTTTAATATTCTTGCCAGTAATCCCGATGAAGTGATTGGATCCCCGCCTGAACTTCACAAACAGGATTGGCTGGGTGGACCTGTCCTGCCTAGACTCAGGATGGAAATTTGGTGTTACTTTTTCATTGAAATATTGATTGTAATGTTGGGATGTGTGATGAAGTGTTTTTGGAATGTACTTTATCTGTTGCCGGTGATGGTAGTTGGTGTGTTGCTGAAAATCCTTCCGTATTTTGCCTTGCAGTGGGCAACAAGCTCCCTTTTTTATGTTGAAGTGTTGCTTCCCCACCAGAATGAAGTGGGTGATTTTGGCACGCTATGGAATGTTAAGGTAACGTATGTGGGTTGGGTGTTTGTGTGGTCTTTTGTTCAGTATGGTGTTTGTATTTTGGTGTTCTGGTCCGTATATCGTTGGCAGCGGGATGTGGAACGCCTGACAGTGTGCTACGAGATCAGAATGAGGCAGGCAGAAAAGCAGTTTTGGGAAGCTGTGGAGCAGATGGCCGGCACGGAAAGGTGTGTTATTGAGAAGGAAACTGAGGGAGGCGCGGCTTTAAGGCAAGTAGAACCGGTGGTGGTAACAGGTAACCCATTCCTGACCGTTACCTATGGCAAAAATGACCACCTCTTTTATGATCACTATCCCTGAGCGGTTGGTTTTGATTTGAATTGTTTTCTGTCTTACCTTAGTTTTTGACAGGAAATTACTCTTTATTTTATCGTATACGTTTTGCAGTATTTTTTGCTCTTGCTTTTGTTGCTTGAAATTCTTGGACAAGGAATTGGGTTGTAAGGAATTGGAGACTGAGGAAGAGGCCCATCCCTGGCTAAACAAAACCCTCAGATTGATGATAATTCCTTACGCGAACCCCCAGGGGTGATGGATTGTGCAGTACTGTAGTAAGGCAGTATAATACAGCCAAAGGCCTACCACTTGTATGTTTAGTCTGGGGTTAACTTTCGGAATTACACCCAACTGACGGCCACTGAAAATTATTAGCTCATTACTGAACTTGTAATTCTAAGCACTTTTTCTTACATAAATGTTAATGTAATAGTTTAGTTCACACTTTAAAATTAAAAGATAACTTTTTTTTAAAGTTCGTACATGGGAATATAATTCTATTTTAAAGGCTTAAAATGCCTCCTTGTCTGTTAAGTGGGACTCGATGCCTTTCCCGCTGCATATTTCCTTTCTTATGGGTAATGATCTCATCACCAGGAACCATCAGCCAGGAACAACGCTCGCCCCGTCATTTCCAAACTAACCATTGGTTTTTCACGAAAATATGCTCATTGTGTTTCCCAGGCTAAATTACTGCATTGGTATATCCAAACCTTACCCATCCCACTGGGGCTGCTTGGCTGAGGTGGCTGGCTGTGGTACTGAGACGAATACCCATACAGAACGGAAATATGCTTCCCGCTTGTGGTCATGGCATCAATTGTGACCAGTGCTGGCGCCAAGTAACCAAAGTGAGCGGCTGGGGTTCACAGTTTCCGATATTTAACAGGGGAAGTACAGGTAAATATAGAGATAGATAGTATTTGTGTAGCATGTAATATCTTAGGTGTGATAAAGTGTTTGATAGCAAATGGCAATATGTAACCTTTGGTGCTAAATTACGATGCTAATATAAGCATTGCGGGTATTTCTCGCCTCTACAGTTTTACGGCCAGTATGCAGTTATAGAAATAAACTGCTACAAGGATGGAAGAAGTGGTTTATCTTGACCCAGAGTGTATGGTGTGTAAAGCATCCTGTGTATAGTGTATGTATAAAGCATCCCGTGTATAGTGTATGGTGTGTAAAGCATCCCGTGTATAGTGTATGGTGTGTAAAGCATCCCGTGTATAGTGTATGGTGTGTAAAGCATCCCGTGTATAGTGTATGGTGTGTAAAGCATCCCGTGTATAGTGTATGGTGTGTAAAGCATCCCGTGTATAGTGTATGGTGTGTAAAGCATCCCGTGTATAGTGTATGGTGTGTAAAGCAGCCCGTGTATAGTGTATGGTGTGTAAAGCAGCCCGTGTATAGTGTATGGTGTGTAAAGCATCGCATGTATAGTGTATGGTGTGTAAAGCATCCCGTGTATAGTGTATGGTGTGTAAAGCATCCCGTGTATAGTGTATGGTGTGTAAAGCATCCCGTGTATAGTGTATGGTGTGTAAAGCATCCCGTGTATAGTGTATGGTGTGTAAAGCATCCCGTGTATAGTGTATGGTGTGTAAAGCATCCCGTGTATAGTGTATGGTGTGTAAAGCATCCCGTGTATAGTGTATGGTGTGTAAAGCATCCCGTGTATAGTGTATGGTGTGTAAAGCATCCCGTGTATAGTGTATGGTGTGTAAAGCATCCCGTGTATAGTGTATGGTGTGTAAAGCAGCCCGTGTATAGTGTATGGTGTGTAAAGCATCCCGTGTATAGTGTATGGTGTGTAAAGCATCCCGTGTATAGTGTATGGTGTGTAAAGCATCCCGTGTATAGTGTATGGTGTGTAAAGAAGCCCTTGTATAGTGTATGGTGTGTATAGCATCCCGTTATAGTGTATGGTGTGTAAAGCATCATTTTCCACAATTTCTTGCAGCTCCAGACAGAGAGATGGCAGTTTTAGGTGAAGAGTATACAGTAATGAGTGTGTAAGCGTGAAAGGACAGATGATAGTTGATCAGGGCACGTGTAACATATCTCGTGGTTTTATTCTTTTTGAGGACTAGTAGGAAGTACGGGTAGTCTCGTTCAGTTTACCGAAAATTCGACGTTCTGTATTATTGTTTTTATTATTATCATTATTTGTGAGGCAGATATGTTACAGTTCTTCAGGTGTACTCGTGTTAATGTTATTGCTGATATTTGTGTGTTGGCAAGAGGAGCAGATGAAACTGCAGCAACTGGTTGTATTACTGGGTAAGACATTGATTGGTTTATTGTTGTGAAGATATGAAGAATACCTGTGGGTTGCCACACACCCTTCAGCAAGCACATTTATGCACAGTCTGTGGTTACAAATTTGTACATAGTGTACAACAAAAGGAGGTGGTGGGTCTTGCCACACACACACACACCCTTCAACAAACAGAGATGTAGTAGCATATGTTTAGTAGGCAGAGTATGTGCCATAAAATGAAAAGGAATCCATAAGATATATCACTTACACTGTAGAGAAAAGTAGGACTAGAGAAATTTATGGTGGATTGGTGCATCAGATCAGTCTGATTGGTGCACAGGAAGTGCACCAAACAAAGCCAACGCAGTAGTAGTAGTAGTAGCATTGGTGGTGGTGGTGGTATGCTTAACTACCACCAACAACATAACTACTTGTACTATTGCCACAACTATTGCTACTACTACTACTAATTATTATTATAATTTTGAAATAATAATAATAATGACGGAGTGCGGTAGCATTCCGTAAGTGGAATGACGCAGGTTCAAAATGGCGTCTTGTACTGTAGGGTACAGGAGCATTCGCGCGAAAGCTGTCCCAAATCCCAGTTCTAAGCTTATGAACTAAAAGACCTTCGCTATTCAAGTGCAGAACTACTCGCAAAGTCTTGCTAACCTTCGTAGGAGTTGCCAAATAGATCCGCAAAAATACCGATTTTCTTTCTTTTTTCTTCATCAGTCATAAGTCCAAAATAAAAAGGCGTACGCGAGAGCACTATACCAAAACGCTGCCTGTCAAGTGTAGATGTTTCTTTTCATGTCTAGAAAAGCATTCACGCTAAGGTTCGCGAGTTGCGGCCTGAAAACCGTAAGTAGGCCATTTTGCCCAATGTTGATTAGCTGCAGCCCCCTTACGATTAATGAACGTACCAAAACACTTCTTTTTACCGGAAGGCAGCCTCGTATTAGTCCTTCAGTATGCTATGCATGTAACAATCCAAGTCTAACCCTTGCTTTATGCATAAATATACTTCCACAAAAAGATCATAAACTAGAAAACAAAGATTTTCTTCAAAAGTAATTGTTAAGAAGTAGGAATGGCAAAAGTGCCCAGATAAGAGATTAAAATAGCACAGAAACAAAGAGAGCATTCAGGATGGGAGGAGGTTGGAGACCTATACCCATTACTACATTGCATTGCACACTTTAGCCACAAACTTGTAGCTGGTGGAATGTAGTAATGGGTAGAGGTCTCCAAATCTCCTCCCAGCCTGAATGCTCTCTTGTTTCTGTGCTTTTTTCATTTCTTGTCTGCACGCTTTTGCCATTCCTTAACAATCACTCTAGTAGAACATTTTTTTTTCTATTAATAATAATAATAATAATAATAATAACAGGAATGTGGGTGAATATAAGTTGTGTGTGTGTGTGTGTGTATGTGTTTCTTTCTTCTACCGCTTTTTCTCGTCTCCTCTCTTCCTTCTCTGTATTACAGCAACAAAGGAAAACTATCATCATCATCATCAATATCTATACAGTTTCAGCTTCATCATTATCACCATCATCGAAAACATCATCATCATCATCACTACTGTCATCATCATCACAATCAACGCCACCACCACGACAATCATCATCACCACCATCGCCATTATGAACTCCTTAGATCTTGTCATTATACATCCGCATCACAAGCTACAGGAGAACAGGAGGCGAGATGAAGTAAGGTGCAGCGGCCTGGCACTACTACACCTGTACGCAGCTCTAACCTTCACCAACAGTAACTTCGTCCGTATCTCTCTCTCATCCCAGGGGGCACGGTGGCTCAGTGGTAGAGCATCGGAGTCGTAATCGGGGGATTGCGAGTTCGCACGGTGGCTCAGTGGTAGAGCATCGGAGTCGTAATCGGGGGATTGCGAGTTCGAGCCTTGCCCGGGACTGCCGTGCCGGGAGTGGTAGCGCGCTCCTGTAACCTAGCGGGCCTATATGGCCATAGTTGCCTAACTCGGGGATTAAATCCCTTCCTCTCTCTCATCCCAGATCCCCTAATAATTCACCCCTTCCACCACTCAAATTCTATATCTTTATCGCTGTTCCATAACTTTTGCTCCACAACGAAACTTAGCGAAACAAAAAATGGGTATTGTCTCGAAAGCATTCGGTGCGAGTGAGAAGGTGCGTGGGAGCGTGAGTAGTGGAGCGAGTAGGAAAGAGTGTGGTAGACGGAGTGAGAGGGTGAGTGGGCCAGCATGGGCGTCGAGAGGGAGGCGGTGGCTTCATCGGTAGAGAGGTGGCGTGCAGTCCTACCGGACCCAGGTTCAGATCCCTGCTGGGGTAGAGAACAGTATATGGATTTGAATTTCATAAAAGCAGACTTTACCGATCTACCAGACGACCCGCCGACATGTAAAAATACCCCCGCTAATACCAATACACCAGTCCTGTATGGAGACAGCCCTAGCATGTATTGAATATGGACGGTTGGTGTTAGTGCCGAAGTGGTAACATGTAGAGGTGTATGGTATGTAGGAGGACTACTGGGCCTTGGGAACAGGCTGTGAAGCCTATGCTCAGAGTCGGACACATAAAAAAATGGGGGTCGAGGGGCGCCTTCACCCCTATTGAGTGCAAAATGGCGTCCACTCGATCATTCTATGGACTTTGTGGTCGGATACGGGCGCGCAAGTGGCGGAAGGAGAGGGGCAACGACCCCACCTCCACCCCCACAGTCTGTACCACCACCGCTGCCCCCTCTTCCACTCTCACCTCCTCCTCCTCCCTCTCCTCCCACCCCAATTCCTCCTCCTCATATGTCCCTTCCTCTACTACGTCCTGAGAGAGGCCCAAGACCCCGCGCTTCGCTCCCGCCAGAGTCAGGCACGAGGATAAGATGATGATAGAGACCGAGGCGCGGCGGCAGCAGGCCGAGCGGCGCCACAACGATCAGTTGGAAGACAGGCGCCGGTACTAAATCTACTGTACCAAGTCGGATCACTTCCATCTAATACAGGTCCAAGCTGGCGCAGGGGGCGGAGCATCGGAGTGACGCCAGCTTGCACGAACAACGTTGCCAGACGTACGATAATTATCGTACAAATACAGTAATTTGTCCCTATGTACGTGTACGATACCATGTATACGATAATGCAATAATTTATGTATTTGTGCAATATTTCATTCAAATAATGCGATATTGTTTCTATAATTAAGACTTTGGAGGGTTTTCATTAAATGACTTGCTTGTCTAACATTATGAATTTCATAAACATACGACATGAGATCCTGGGAACATAAGTGCCGAACGTGCCACGTGCTTGCAAACTCACGCGTTGAGTTCCTGTCTGTGTGTATCGTTCTCTGTGTAGGCGTCATAGGTCATAGGTCGAAGCCATAGGTCGTGGCCTCGCATAGGTCTACCACTATTCAGTTCCCGTTGGCCTGCGGCTGGTGGGAGCACTGGGCTCCATGAGTCGTGTCTGTAAGAGCTGTTTTATCATGGCTGATTCAAGTGGAGGCTTGTAATATTTATTAGTTTCCAGTGACTTCTGGTCTTCTCCATTACCTCACTGTGAACTCACCTTCACTTGTCATTTTCTGAAGTTTGTTTCCATTTCGGAGATAATGACTTGCTCTCTAGTCCACGGCTTTTTTTTTTTTTTTTTTTTTTTTTTTAATTTGTGGGGATATGCTTTCGAGTGTTTCAGCATGTCTAATATATGTTATTATTTATTTATATCAAATACGTGAAAGGTAAATTTGCATAGAATGAATGCTTATAACCAGTGTGCAACCATAGTTACACAAGATGGGTTAGCCTCTGCCTTAAGTTGCAGGCTAAGTGTAGGTCATTAGTCTACATATTTAGACATTAAGTAAAGTTACCCTTAAGTAGCCAATGTGCATTATTCATGTGCGAATATGTAGTAGTAATGCGGCCAGATGGGAGAAATATAGAAGAAAAAGACTTCAGTTCAATGTGTACGATAATTTTGATTAAAAAACAATAATTTTAACACGCCTTGTACGATAATATGGGCTTGGGAATCTGGTAACGCTGTGCAGCACGAAGTGACGAAAGCTACGTTCAGGCAGGGTTGCCAGGTCTACAGAAATTTCTGTATTTCTACAGATTTTTGGAAGGATCTACAGAAATACAGAATTTTGTGCTTAATCTACAGATATTTTGATATATTACAGAAATTCTCAAGAAATTTTACAAGCAATATGGAAAGGAATTCAATTTACAAATACCATAGAGAAATTTAGCAGTGGGCAAGAGGACAGTCCTGAAAGAAAGCGTATTGTATACAGTAGTTAACCCTTGAAACGTAAAGGTTTCTATGAAATATTGTATTTTCTTTAATTTCAAATCATGTCGCTTAAGCTATATTAGACTAGTACTTGCAGTATAACAATTAATATACTTATAAACTGCTTAATCTGTGAACTAATACGAAAATTTCAATATTAAATATATACATTTTTCTACTATCGAATGCGCCGGTGTACTGCCATTTTTGTTTACATTCTGTGTCAGAAGCAGGTATGTCAGAGTTAGTTTCGGAAGTTTGGACATATTTGGAATATATTAGTGGTGTTAGCGACTGTTCCTACGGTTATCTAATATGACAAGGTTATAGTTATTTGGCCTAGAAAGTTATGAGCAAAACAAAAAGTGAAAAAGGGGCTCGCTCTTTTAGCCCTTGTTTTCAGTATAAGTTTTCACTTTGGTTCATGTCTAACTTGACCCATAGTAACTGTGTGTTAACCCGCATTTTATGAATTTGAAATATGAAAATTCATACCATATTCTTAATAAAACTATTAATCTTAGATTATTCGTATGGAATTAATCATATTTTTTTTTTCTTTTAAAGGCACAGATAACTTCTAAGACATATTTGCATACCTTTTGTCATTATATGCGTGAAATTGTGATCTACAGAATTTTTTTCAAATCTCAAGAAATTTTATGGATGATTCTACAGATATTTTAGGGCCAGCACCTGGCAACACTGCGTTCAGGTGACGCCTGACCGTGGTGGTGAGTGGTTGTATGCTGCACTCTCCAAATCATGACACATTTTCAGTCCAAAGTGAGGGAAGGGACTGATATGTGTGAAGGAAGGCATAAGGGTGTGAAGGAAGGCATAAGGGTGTGAAGGAACTTACTGCAATGTTATACGGTTAAACGAGTCCACACTTCTTCCCCTTCTTCGTTTTCCCTTATTATTAATGTTTAATTTGAGTCTGCCCTTTTATACATTTTCTGTTAACCCGACTGACGTCACACACAAGCCACGCCTCCCTGCGCACTGAGGGAAAGTGAACCGACTTGGTATTACTAGACTTAGCGCCAGCAGGTCAGAGAGAGACGGGGTGCAGTGCAGAGGCGCGTGGTGGAAGAACGAGAAAGGAAGGAAAATGAGCTGCGACGGGATGTGCAATGCCGCGAAAAGGCCGCCCAGCTCCGGTTGAAGGCGTTGGAAAATAAAAGGCGGGTGGAGGCCAAATGCAAGTGTTGCGAAAATGAACGGCAACAAGCAGAGGCGGAGCAGCGCCGTAGGGAGCAGGAAGAGGCGGAGCAGCGCCGTAGGGAGCAGGAAGAGGCGGAGCAGAGACGCAGGGAACAGAGGTGTAGGGAGGAGGAGACGGTGGTGATGGCAGAGGGCAGCAAGATTAGGCAAGTGAGTGAACCAGCAATAGCAAAGGTTGAGAGCTAATGCTCTTCCTTTGCAATTGCTGGTTCCTCATTTGCAACAGGTGAGTGAATCAGCAGTTGCAGAGGTTGAGGGCCACGGCTCTTCCTCTGCAATTATTGGTTCCTCACTTCAAGTGAGTCACTTGCGTGTAGGTACCCGCCTTGCTCCCCGCTGCTCCCGCGGGCTTGGAACTCCCCGACCCTCCTTTGGGATAGGTTGGGTCCCACAGCTTCCCCTCCCCCCCTTCTTGGGGGGTCTACTATCCTTCCATAATGGAAGGACTACCAACCATCTATCCTCCCAAGTCAGTAGGGTAGTTCTATCTATCCTCCCTTGATGGGGGGTTAGGTAGAACTATCCTTCGTTGTTGGGAGGATTGGGACTATTCTCCCCCCTTCTTGGGGGCTAATGAGTCCTATTTCAACGGAACACTGCCTTGCCATGGTGAAGAAGCTCGTATATCCCAATGATCAGTGAAGCTATACTAGTCAGGTGCAACCATACTAGGCAGGTTCACTGTTAGGGACCAGACTAAAAGTGTTCCACCACAATAAAAAAAATGTTTTTATGTGAGTTATCGCGACTCGCAGTGACTTTACCCTCTGACATACGTCTTACAGTCTAACACGACCCTGAACAATGTACAAAGATTCCTTCTGTCTATCTAGCTCTTTACCCACCTACCTACCTACACATCTACCTACCTACATACATACATACAGTACATCTCTACCTGTTTACTTACCCACCTACCTACCTAAACCTCTACCTGTTTACATACCTGTCTACCTACCTACATCTCTACCTACCTACCTACCTACACATTTACATACGTATCTACCTACCTACACCTCTGCCTTTTTACCTACCTACCTACACCTCTTTTTACCCACCTACCTACCTGCCTACTTACATACATGACCCTCAGATATTCAACTCCCTCCCCCACTTACCAACCTAAACCCCTACATACCTACCCCTTACCTATACCATTTCCTATCTACTTACATACATAACCTGCAATTTTCTAGCCCCTCCCTACCTACCTACATAAATCACCACTTACTCACCCCTACCTACCTAACTACATACAAAATCCCGGTAAAATTTTTTACTTAAGTCCCACCCTCTCCACCACAATAAGAGAATTTCCAATGTGGAATAAAACCCCTTTAGCGTGACAGCATCCGGATTGACTATCAGATAAGTTTATGTGAAACTACAGAATGTGTTGAATGTTTTTGGCATATCAGATAGAGCCAGGATTCCGGGGGCTTGAATGGTGAGCGAATGGAAACGTGGCCCATTGGATTGGGCAAATTTGGGTTGTCTTGACGTTGTTACTCCTCATCCTGCCCTGAGGTGGGAAAGGAGGTCCGGATGATGATGATGATGTAATAAAACCCGTAACAGTGTCCGCCACAGAGTGGAATTATAGGCTATATACTTATGTAATTATGTAATTCTGTACATGTGTTAGTATGTACTTTACATATTTCTGTTTTCTCTAATTTAGCCTAAAATTGCTATCTCTCCATCTTGACATGAGTTCAAACAAGAGATTTATGCCAGAATATGATGCTAGTCACGAAGAAGCGCTTTGGAGAGGATGTATAGCCAACGTAGTATTGTTTTCTTGAACTGGGCCACGTGAAATAAGTACAAAAGGACGAAAATCTAGGCCAAGTTAAGGTGAAGGTAGTATAGAAATTATGAGGTTACTGAATACGAGTATGTAAACCCTTATCAGTGGTATAGATATACAGTAGCAGGAATGAATTAATATGTTTGATATTGGGCTTTAGACAAATGATACAGTTAATACAGAAGCCATCCATCTATTTATCTATCTATCTACTTATCTATCTGTTTACCTATCTGTCAGTCTAAATATTCATCCATTCACCCATCCATCTATCCATCTGCTTCTCTGTCTATCTGTATCTACCTATCAGTCAATCCACTCACCCGTCTATCCATTTATCTATTTTTCGATCCATCTATGTATCGTATCTAAATATGCATCCATTCATCCATCCGTTCGGCCATCGATTCACTACTTTGTATGACGGTCTCTCTCTCTCTCTCTCTCTCTCTCTCATTTCCAAGTGACTCTATACTGAGCGACACGGCTAATGGTTTCCTGTAATCCAGGTCGTTTACTACGCTGGGTGGTAATCATATCACCAAATGGCGCTTGGTGGTCTAGTGGGTTCAGGCGCTTCAACCAGATTTGGCCTTTAAAGATTTCCGTCTGAGAGATAGTTGAGGTTTGTTGCTGGCATAATACCACTCAGGGGCGCCTGAGGCTGGTCACCATTGCCTAAAATGTCGGAACTGAATTTCCTGGTTCCGCACCGCTACGATCCCGTTCATCTGGGACCATTTGGTATTTGATGATGATGATGATGATGGTGAGGTGTAATAGGCAAAATACATCACTAAGGAGGAAGTGCTACCAAGTGTGTAGTGATGATGATGATGGTAACGAGTAACAGGCAAAATACATCCCTAAGGAGGAAGTGCTATCAAGTGTGTAGTGATGATGATGATGGTAAGGTGTAATAGGCAAAATGCATCACTAAGGAGGAAGTGCTACCAAGTGTGTAGTGATGATGATGATGATGGTAAGGTGTAACAGGCAAAATGCATCACTAAGGAGGAAGTGCTACCAAGTGTGTAGTGATGATGATAAGGTGTAATTGGCAAAATACATCACTAAAGAGAAAGTGCTACCAAGTGTGTAGTGATGATGATGGTAAAGTGTAATAGGCAAAATACATCGCTAAGGAGGAAGTGCTACCAAGTGTGTAGTGCCAATTACATTAGGGATCGCCAAATAAGGTAAAGACACGGGTAAGGATTAACATACAGAATAAGGGGTTAAGGAAAAGTGCTGAAATGTCTTCAGTGGCAGCTTCGAGAATACGACTTCGTGTCTGCCCGTGAGTGTTCGTCGTCGAGGTCTGGATTATGGCGCAAATCACGACGGGCATCCACAGACAACAGTTTTTTGGCAGTGGGTGTAGGAGTGAGAGAACCGTGTGAAGTCTCTGACAATCCAGTTTTTTTCTCCTGCCTCAGATTGCAGGAAATTCGCAGACGCCCTGGCCCACTTGCGGTTATTTCCGGAAATGCGTTTGGAATGTTCTTATCCTTCCACGACTCTTCTGCCAACCACCTGTAGCTTTGACGGCGTAAATAGCATGGCTGAATTTTGTGTTGTCCAGGCCTGATGGGACAGTAGGTGGACAGCCCCAGGTAGAGCGACTCCCAGTTTATTTGATGCATTTCTTTCTTTATTTATTTTTGATCCTATAATGCTTTCAGTAGAAGTAGGCTGGCCATCAGTTTAAATGTACTTGACTGCGGTAGCCTAGCCTAGGGCCCCTACACCTCAAAAGGGGTAATACGGAATTAGCTATTTCCGCATTTTCGTTGTTGTAATGCTTGTCGTCTGCATCTGGCTTAAGAATTCCGTTTAGCAAGGGCAATAAGATAACTGGCACAGGTGCAGTTTACCTTAGTTAATCTGTCAGGTCACAGCCAAGAGGTGTCTCGGACGAGTCTGATTCCTGTAGTACGTACCCATTCTCGTTTCCACTCTCGTCTCAACACTGTGCTAGGTTGCACAGCAGTTGACAAGGAACGCTCACCGGAGATAGAACACAGTCACCGTCTCTGCAAGCCGGTGTTCCTCCCTGTTTAGAAGAATCCCACTGGACTAGGAAAATCCAAGTTTAACAGTCTGTTATATATTTCTGATTATTTCAAGGTGGTAAGAAAAAGTTTCATGCGAAATCTGTTTCCCCATTGTTTTTAGCTATGATTAAATAGCTCAGTGTAGGTTCCACTGCGTCAACTCGTTTGATTGTCAGCATGATGGCGGAGGGGACTGTCCTAACCTATGTGTTTAACTAAACCTAACCTTACCTAGCTTAACTTTACCTAATAATTAAATCTAACCTAACCGAACCTAACATACTCCTAACGTAGCATCCAGTTGGGAAACGAAATCCACCACAATCAGTGTTGCCAACCCCCAAACATCTCTCCGCCCTACACAGACACAAATTATCCTACATTCCCCTTCATTACCTCACGAATGAGGATGGAAATATTACTGTGCTAGTTGGTACTGTTTTTATTTATATGCCGGTATATAGCAACAACAAATATGTGGTTTCTCTTCTTTAGAGCAAGACTAACCCTACACCATATTGTTACTTCCCCAGTCCTACACTGCCACAGGCTCCAACAGCAGTAGTTTAGTACAGGAAGGACGTTGCCCAGTGAACTGTTCTTCCTCTGGTCACCCTTTCGGTGTACAGCCCACATGATCAGCTGAGACGAAAATAAACACTGGCTACTAAAGTTCGCTGTCTTTATTTTCCAGATAACTACACTTTTGCTTCACTTCACTATTTTCACCAGTACCGAATATATACAAAACTTCATTAACTGCAATTACACTTCACTCTTTGCCGACACTTCACTATTTTCACAAGTACCGAAAATATACAAACTGCACTGCACTGACACTGAGCTACACTCAAACTGAACTGAAACTGACTGAACCTGCTCTAGTTTCTTCACCATCCTTATATAAGCTTGCACTGTTTTAGAATGATCTACACTTCTCCACATTTCTGGTGTATTTCAGAAGGGAGCAATGATTACAACAGTTACCAACTCGGAGACATCCAAAACATGCCATAGTTTTCTTACACTGCATAAAACTCTAAATTATTTAGCATACAACCTTAAATCAAAAGACATTATGTAACAAGCAATCACATAAATAAAACATTATTGAGATAGAGAGCACAAAAATTAATGCATAACTTGCACAATAACTAAGTTCACAAACAGCAGGCTAACTGGCAACTCTGACTCGTAACAAGAAACATTAGGAAACAGTGAGAAACTTCCAGACTACCTAACTAGAAAATCTCACTTCTTAACACTACCTCCTCCCTAATCCTTTGTCATCCCGACAAAACTACAGAATATATACAAACGTAGACCTTAATCCTGATGAAACATCTAACTATACACAAAATAATCCTTCAACTTGTCAGCTCTTCTATGCCGCTTCCGATGACGTCCTTGTCCTTCCACATAGTCCACTCCTCCTGGAAGGTCTTGGTCCACATCCTAATGCACTTCTTCCCTCGGGAAACAGTCACCATCCTCTTGTACTTCAGCTCCTTGGTCCTCCTCTTCAAGATCCTAGGCTGCAGGAGAGCACGATTCCTCGGAGACATCCCAGTTGTACTGTCCTTACCCATGGTACTGCCACAGACGATTCACGTTTACCACCTTTGGGCGAGATTTCCTGCCTCCCAGAATCTGGTACGTTACGTCTGATAGGCAGTCCAGCACAGTGTAAGGCCCATCCCATGGGCTCTCTAGCTTCGGTGACTGTCCCTTCTTCCACTGAAGATTATACAACCAAACTTTGTCACCATCCTTGAAGCTCACCTCACTTGCCTTGGCATCATACTTGAACTTTATCCTCTCTCCTAAAAACTTTGTGGGCTCCTCGCATTTGATGATGTACACTTATGATTACTAATCTCTGACCAGAGAAGCGTGGCTGGCAGTGTTATGACCACACACGAGCCACGCATTCGAACACAGCATCTACATTACTGGGCGGGGCAAAAAACTGCAACCAGGTGATTTGAAACATTCTGCTCCTCATATCTCTGGTATTACCATCTTTATACGGTTTCTCCTCCTTAACATAGTAATCTGCGTCTATTGACATGGGCCGACATTTCTTCAGTCAATCTGCAATTGGGCATTTTCCATCAAGTAAATACGCATTTGCTAATATATATCGATATTGGTATCATTTATAATAATCATTTATGAATTTACGTCATTAACTGGCACGCATTATGGCCGGTGGGGGCATGCAGCTAAGGCGTGGCGTAGGAATAGTGCAACCATTTCCAGTGGACGGTAAAGGGACCTGTTATGACTAGAAAAAAACATTTATTTCAAAGCAGCAAGTAATAGTAAATTTTTGTCAATGATATAAGTACTAAAAAGCATACTCAGACTATGTCGTGTGGATGACAGCTGCTGTGGTAGTCGTGGATATATCTCCGCTATCACCTATCAGCAGCTCGGTCAAAGGCTCGCCTCAAGTAATGGGGCAGTGAAATACCAATTAAGGCTGTGCTGGCACAAGTCCAAGAGGGCCGCGAACACATCATCGCTTGTGCCAGTCGTACCTTAAATCAGGTGGAGAAGAATTACGCTGCCACCAAGAGCGAGTGCCTAGGTATTGTCTGGGCACTCGAGCACTTCCGAGCATACCTATCAGGGACCCAGGTCACCATCATCACTAATCACCAGTCCCTCCAGTGGTTGCGACAGTCCAACACCCACAATGCACAGCTCATCAGGTGGTGCAAAACTCTGGAGGAGTTTAACTATGAAATCTCGTACCGCCCGGCAAACTCCACACCAACACGGACACCCTTTCCCGACTCCCTATCAACACCGCCCAGCCGGGGGCCAACCTCCTCCAACAATGGCATCGTAAGGAAAGGCCACCCTGGATTCCTCAGCCCCTCTTCTAAAAATTGTACCGCCAAGGCGACTATCTGCTAACTCCATCTAGGCATATCATCTTGGCCCCCGACGCCACCCTAGACGCCCTTTGACACCTGCACACCCACAATGGCATTCACCTGGGCACGAAGAAACTCCTACAGGTTTTCAACGACGCCTATTGGATGCCAAATCCCTCCACCCTTGCCAAGGAGATTATCCAATTCTGCTGAGCATGCGCCCTCGGTAAAGACATTACCTGTACCTCCGGCCCAGCTGGGCATATTATCGCCCACAAACCTTGGCAACTAGTGGCACTTGACGTAGTGGGACCTTTGCCCCCGAAATCGGGCTATAGGTACGTGATTACATTCATCGACATGTACTCTAATTTCGTCGTAGCCTGCCCAGCGAAAAAACACCACGCTGTCGCAGTGGCTGACGCCCTGGTCTGACATGTTTTTCCCTACTTTGCTATCCCGCAAGCCATCTATTTAGACAACGCGCCAGAATTCACCAGCAAAATCTGGGAGGAACTCGCCCATCTTTTCGGTTATAGCATCTCCCACTCGTCCCCTTACTGGCCCCAAGGAAATGCCGTGTGCGAATGCAGCCATCGTACACTATTGAATCAGATCCGCACCCGGTTAGAAGCCAGCAAAAACGACGACTGGCCAGCCCAGGAAAAAATTGTGCAATGGGGCATTAACTTCTGCCCCTGAGAGGATGGCATCTCGCCCTATGAGCGAGTGTTTGGAGAAACATCCCTCCTCCTGCCCCTTCAGCAGCACTTGCAACCCCCCACTTCCATCCCCACCTACAACCCCTTACACCACCTCAAATGACGGCTGACACACCTCCAAAACAACCTGAACCTCCACACCGACACTGCCTCCAACCCCTACAAGCCAGGCAATACCGCGATGATCGCACAGCTCCCCACCCCCCACAAGCTTGCCCCGCACATTATGGGGCCACACACCATCACCCATGTCCCTAACCCCTACCAGGTGACCATAGAATTCCATGGCACATCCCGCACCCTCAGAAACCGGCATGTTCGCCCATTCCATGCCCCCACTTCCCAGGCTCCAACCCCGCGCCCTACCACACCCCCCACCCCCGTGCCACCTTCCTCTACCTCCCACGATTGCTATATCTCGCCCTCCCCTTCTCCCTCTCCCTCTCCCTCCCCCGCCGACCCCACCTCATCCACCGCCATGTCCAGCACCTCACCTGACAGCTCACCAACACCACCGAGCCCCCGCACCTCCCCCACCCCCTCACCACCTAGTACCTGGGCCCCCACGCCCGACACCAAGTGTCTCACTCACGCCCCCTCACCCTCGCCGCCCACCACATCCCTGCCTCAACCTCTGTCCCCCTCCGACAACCAAACCCACCAACCGCCGTCCGCCCACACCCCATCGGTCTCACCCACCCCAGCTCCCACCCCTGCTTCCGCCAGAGCCACTCACACACCTGCCCTACCACCAACCCCTACACCCACCCCCCGCTCCTCACCTTGCATTATCCACCCACCGACCACCCCAACACCAACCACCTATGCCCCACACCCATCACAAACGGGCCAATGCCGCACGCCCCCATTGCCGCCCACACCCACCCACAGAACAACAACCACCCATTCCAGCTGCCTCTCCTGCCCATCCGCCTGATACGCCCACTCTCCCACCCCACCTGCCTCGCTGCAAATTGACACACTGACTTCTGCCTCAAGCCCTCTCACATATATGATACACCAAGTTCAGATCCCAACCACCTATACTCCCCAGAGACTCCACGCCGCATTTCCCTGGCATAAAACTCCACACTTCCCATCCATCTCCAGCATTCAGCACAGCCCAGCACCCGAGACGACACCTACAATGAAGATCTGCCGAGCCGTATGGGCACCGCCCTTTGGGCACAAATGGCGTATCCAAGGACCTCGCCACCTCTGCTCCTCCACCGACCAATCCACCCTGTTCATCACTTGTGACGAACAGCACAAAGAAAATCCTGTTACCACAGCCTGGTATGCCCTCCTCCAACACCTCCAGCCAGTCTACGCCACCTACAATACAAGAGTTTATCACCTCCAGTCATGAGGCCGTGACTTTTTCCCAGGCGACGGTGGTAAAATGCAGCAGGACACCGAAGCAGACAGCAACAATCCACCAGAAGGAGCCCACAGAGGAGTGTACATGGCACGAATGAGCTCCGGGTGGAAACGACCTAAGTCCACCCGGGCCACGCGTCCCTATGAGACGGAACTCGCTCGCCACCATAGCAGGAATACAAGACGAACTGCCGGGCGAGCTGCCCATCATTCAGACCGGGGTGGAACTGTTTCTCTAGTTCCAAACAGCACCCCTGAGACGGCCGGTAGCTGCTCACCCTCCTACAGGAGACGGCCTGAAGCCGCTTGCGCCTTCATCAGTAGATGGTCTGTAGCTGCTCGGAAGGTGCCCTACAAAGAGACGGCCTGTAGCCACTTGCCCTCCTACAGGGGACGGCCTGAAGCCGCTCTGGAAGAAACAAGGAGATGGCCTGAAGTCGCTCCCGCCTTCGTCGGGAGACAGCCTGCAGCAGCTCAGAAGGTGCCTCTTGGAGAGACGGCCTGTAGACGCTCACCCTCCTACAGGAGGCAGCCTGAAGCCGCTCACCCTCCTACAGGAGACGGCCTGAAGCCACTCCAGAGGCTAATCAGGAGATGGCCGGTACCCGCTCCCGCCTTCGTCAGGAGATGGCTGGAAGCCGGTCTGAAGGTGCCCCTGGAGAAACGGCCTGTAGTGCTCACCCTCCTACAGGAGACAGCCTGAAGCTGCTTAAGAGGCTAATCAGGAGAGGGCTGGTAGCCACTCCTGCCTTCATCAGGAGACGATCAGAAGCCGCTCGGAAGGTGCCCCTGGAGAGATGGCCTGTAGCAGTTCACCCTCCTACAGGAGACGGCCTGAAGCTGCTCCGGAGGTCAATCAGGAGATGGCCGGTAGCTGCTCCCATCTTCATCAGGAGATGGCCGGCAGCCGTTTCGAAGGTGCCCCAGGAGAGTCGGCCTGTAACCACTCTACCCTCCTGCAGGAGACGGCCGGTAGCCACTCCGAAGGTGCCCTGAGACAGCCACGGTCAGTAGCTGGGCCCCACAGCCAGAGACGGCCTGAAACCGCTCCTTCGTCAGGTGCTGAGCCCGGTCCACCCACCCATGACTTGGAGGGAGCCCCCAGCCTGGAGGAGTATTGGAGAGGCCCTGTGACCATCACTGGGCTCTTCTCCCTACAGCCGGTGGAGACGCCCCTGACGGACCCTAATGCCAGCCGACGCAGCAGCTCACTCTTGACGGCGTCCCTGACCTTCGGGGACTGCAGCTCCCGTGACCTCCCGATCGCCCCTCAGACTCCTGGGCGGGACCTCCCTGCACCCAGTCACCGGAGATCCTCATCCTCCGTCGGGCGCCTGACTCAAAAGTTCAGGCGACTGTTCGGCCCTGGCCCAGGGGGCCAGACTCCCACCCTGAGCTCAGAAGCCTCGGGCCCCTAGGTCCCCAGCAGCCCCGGACGAGAGAGGACGCCCCTACTCCCTGTCCCCTGTCCCCGGGACGTAGCAGCCCCTGGCGGATCTCAGCCCCGTCAGTAGGGAGGCTGAGACTGCCGCCGCCACTGCGCCTGACTGTGACACGTCCGACCTGACAGTGAGTGAAAGTGAATACACGCAGCTTAAAGACAGTGTAGGAGTGACAGAATAAAGTGAGCCGGTGGTTAGAGCATAAAAGTGGTGGAAAAAGATAGTGCAATAGTGAGACAGTGAAGGTAGGGTCTACCATAGTCAACAGTGCCGCCGTATCACGTGAAGATCATACGTAGGCCCCTGTGTTGAAATTCCAGTACCGCCAGCTCCACCCCGGTACATAGTGAAGTAGTGTAATAGTGATCTACGGGCCGAGGTACAGTGAACACTATCCAACAGTGATGGCACATCTCGGTAAGACCACGCTTAGGCCCAGTGTAAAATACTAGCTCTACCCAGGGAATCAGAGATTACCACCACCGGCCTAGGGAATCTAAACTCCCCCACCAACAAAAGTGTTAGCTCAAGTGTCATTCAGCCTATCTTCTGTACAGTATCCTGCGTGGTACTATTATTCCATATTTGCAGCCCAAGAATTATAATTGTCCAGTTTATTTGTATTTGTGACATCTGCTCGTTCCTGTGTAAGATTTAGTAATACACCTGTAAGATGCTGCCTTGAGTTTTTGTGTCCTGCCTCTCTCGTATTTGTCTAGGCTTCGGTCTAGAAAAAGAACCCAGCTATTCACTAGGTGCTCTAGGGACGGGAGGCCGACCCTAAAAAACGTAACATTACAATATTCTTGGCTAAATGGACCCCATATAATTATGTGAACTAGGCAGAAAAAAAATCATAATTCATAAATGTTTTTGAATAATAAGCAACGAGTGCGGGTGTTTAAATATGGCGTCCAAAGTCACGCTCGCGGTGGAGGTAGCCCCTCCATACTACAGAGGTCAATGGCGTTACCCAACGGTTGGCAACACTGACCACAATCGTTGGTACGGCTTAAGGAACGTGATGATAAAAACACATGGGAAGTATTTCAGCAGGAAAAAGTAATTCACCACCCTGAGAATAGGAAAATGAAGGAAACAAACTGGAGGAATATGAATTAAACTGCTAAGGTCCTTTTACTGCGTACATTTACCTTTCTCTTCCGTTTGTTAGTATTCTCCCACTGTCATTCGTAACACTCCTACACTTTTTTTCCCACCCTCATTTCGAGTTCGCACTTGTTCCAGAAGGTTTTCTTTCAAAACTTCTGCGCAAATCTCATGAGCCTTGCCCTAGTGGCCGACGAGGCAAGCTTTGAGCACAACAACAACACTGCAGTGCATGAGAGGCAGAGTGACGTGTTCAGTACTACCAATCTTATTTCAAGGCAAAGCAGACCTTAAAACATCCAACTAGGATGCCGGCAGGTGAGATGACGTAGCCTTTAATGCCTTAAAGTATTAAGGTTTGTGATAGTGTTTTTGGGGTATTATTTTACAAGTGGACAATATGCAGTTTTGGAATTTCAGCATCATTATCGTATAGTATAGTCCCTAAGGATCACAAATAACCCCCATTACCCCATTCGGAAATTGATTATTACTCCCCTGAGATAGGTTAGGTATGTTGGGTTTGGTTGGGTTAGTTTTATTGTGTTGGGTGAGGGGCATTGCCGACAAAAATGAAGGTCAGAAACATTCAAATCGCATCAAAAACTGCCGGAAAAATATATTGCACTACCTGGGGGGTGTATTGTCCACTTGTAAAAATTTACCGTTTTTGATACAGTATTATTGTTTCAGCCAAAAACATAATTACGAGATTTTCATTTGTTTTTTTTGGTATTTTAGACAATTCTAAGATACATCTTCTATGACATTTTCGCCAAAAATATGGTAATTTTTTGTCAGACAGGTGCAGCCTTTCCATATTTTCTATGAAAATGAGTCTTTCACAGGGTACCGTGATTGACACCACTCCTCGATTACCGTACCTACTGGGGATTTTTTTAGGCTTACCTCTAAAGGCTGTTATTTGGGATTTTGAATTCGTAAATATTCTGCCGACATCACCATAGCCAGCGCTATATGTCAGTCTTTGCGAACACATGTTTTACTTTGATGCGATTTCCAAGTGCTGTGTCCAGGATGTACAATTACCGGTACTTTGGTGGAATATTTAATTGCAGTGGTTTATATCAACTGCTTTCCTTATTGAACAGCCATTTGCTTATCAGTAACACAACAGAAATAGCAGTCAGATAGATTATTTTCTGGTTAGGAGGGCCGATAGGAGGTTAGTGAGGGATGTTAAAGTTATAGGAAGTGAGGAGTGTGTGCAGCAGCACAAACTACTGATTTGTGATATGGTGCTTAAAGAACAAATGATGAAAAAGAGGACTTATGTACCTAGGAGGAAAATATGGAAGCTGAAAAACCAAGTAGTAAGGGATGCCTTCTATAGCGAGTTGAGGAGAGTGGTGGCTGAACAGGGAGCTGTAGACAGAGGCGTTAATGAACAGTACAGAGCCCTCAAGAACAATTTCTTGAGAGTTACTGATGTAACATGCGGCTGGACAAGAGGACCACCAAGACATAAAGTAACTTGGTGGTGGGATGAGGGTGTAGAAGCTGCAATTAAGGAGAAAAGAAGGCTTTTCCGGGAATGGAAGAAGGGTGGTAGCAAAGAGGAATATTTGGCTGCCAAGCGTAGGGCTAGGAGAGAGGTATACAGGGCAAAGTCTGAGTCACAGAGACAATTACTTGATAACCTAAATCATGGGGAAAGGAAAAATATATTTAGGGTGGCAGGTCAGGTGAAGAGGGATAATCGGGATATCATAGGTGAGCAGTGTGTGAAGAATGATGAAGGAAGGGTAGTGGTGAACAGTGAGGATATTAAAGATGCATGGAGAGAGCATTATAACCGGTTGTTGAATGAGGAGTTTGACTGGGACAGGGAAGGTTTGGAGCCAGCAGATCCAGTGTCTGGCCCTTGGCCTTTGATTGATACTGCTACTGTGAGTGAGGCAATAGGCAGGATGAGGGTGGGGAAGGCAGCAGGTGTGTCTGGGTTGACTGCCGAAATGTTGAAGGCCTCAGGCGATATAGGGGTGAGTTTAGTCACTGACCTGATAAATAGGATTATTTATGAGTGTGTTGTCCCAGATGATTGGCTGAAGAGTGTAATTGTAAATGTGTATAAAGGGAAGGGTGATGCCCTGGAAAGAGGGAATTATAGAGGTATAAAGCTTTTAGATCAGATAATGAAGGTAATGGAGAGAGTTTTAGAAGGTATGTTTAGAGAAAGAGTGAATATTGATGAGATGCAGTTTGGGTTTATGCCAGGTAGGGGGACCACTGATGCCATATTCATTGTTCGACAGCTTCAGGAAAAATATATTGGTAGGAGAAGGGATCTTTATTTTGTTTTTGTTGATTTGGAAAAGGCCTTTGACAGAGTCCCTAGAGAGGTGGTGAAGTGGGCAATGAGAAAGCTTGGCTTGGAGGAGTGGCTGGTTAGGGTGGTTATGGCCATGTATGTGGGTGCTCACACCCAGGTGAGAGTGAATGGAGATTTGAGTGATGAGTTTTCCGTGAATGTTGGTGTGCATCAGGGGTCAGTCTTGAGTCCCATGTTGTTTATCATGGTACTTGAAGCCCTTTCACGTGACTTTAGAAACGGACTCCCGTGGGAGTTGTTGTATGCTGATGATTTGGTGTTGATTGCAGAGAATGAAAGGGAGGCGGAGGAAAGGTTTAGGAAGTGGAGAGATGGTATGGGGCAAAAGGGTTTAAGGGTAAATGCAGATAAAACAAAAGTGATGATATCTAGGGTTGGTGGCGGTACTGTCAAAGACGAGGGAGAGTGGCCATGTGCAGTTTGCCACAAGGGCGTGGGAAGTAATTCCATCTTGTGCGGTGTGTGTGATAAATGGGTGCACAAGAGATGTAGTGGTATCAGAGGTAGACTGCGAGATAATGCTGATTTTATGTGTACGGCGTGCCGGGGTGAGCAGGTGGAGATCGTCAGACGTGAAAGAATTGAACTTGCTGGTGAATCTCTTGAGTGTGTGGAAGAGTTTTGTTATTTAGGAGACATGTTGTGTGCTGGAGGTGGGGCTGGAGCTAGCTCTGTGGCTAGGGTGAGAAGTGGTTGGAAGAAGTTCAGGGAGCTCTTGCCTCTCCTGACATTGAGGGGGCTCTCCCTACGTGCTAAGGGGTCTTTGTATGCAGCGTGTGTTAGGAGTGTAATGCTGTATGGCAGTGAGACCTGGGCAGTGAAGGAGGAAGACATTCGCCGGCTCAGACGTACAGAAATGACAATGATTAGGTGGATGTGCAGTGCGTCCCTGCGTCCAAGGCCTGGAGGGGCTGGGTTTACAATGGAAGAGTTGAGAGGTAGGATGGGACTGGAGTGTATTGGTGTTGTGATGAGGAGAGGTAGATTGAGGTGGTTTGGACATGTGGAGAGGATGGGGGATGATAGTTGGGTGAGGAAGGTGAGAAGTGTTAATATTGGGGGTGGGGTTATGAGGGGTAGACCGAGAAAGACATGGGACGAGGTCATTAAGTGTGACCTTAGGGTTAAGGGACTGAACAGGGAGGCTGCAATGGATCGTGCAGCATGGAGAGCCGCCATTAGGTGACCAAGGCCGACACATGCAAGCATGTTGGAGCCTTTAAAAACGAAAACGAAAACGAAACAGACTGTAAGAAGTGGCATTCCATGTGTCGCTTCTGACTGCAGCTGCTCTTTATCCTCCTGCATATTAACTTCTTGTGGTAGGTGGTGGCAACCATCATCCACTCACTTGATGTACTGTAGTACTGCCTACATCCTCCTTAGCCTTTATCATTCTTTTTCTGTGTCTGCCTTCCTCTCTTCCTCTTTCTCCCATCTTTCCTGTCACTTGTTATTACTTTTCTTTCCCTACAAGATGGCATTATATTGAGTGACAAGCCAAATGGTTTCCTGTAATCCAAGAAACCATTTACACCGCCGGGTGGTAACCATATAACCAAACCATACTTGCTCCCTACATGTCAACAAGTGCGTTGGTGGAGGGTTAGTGCCCTTCCCCGTAAAACAAATAACTCAAAGTCAAATGGCCCGCCCTTATGGGATTATGGCGTCTGGCAGTAGATAGATAAATGTTAACTTCTATCTGTTTGTTTGTTTGTTTGTTCGTTTATCTTTAAATTTCTGTTAGTTCAGGTTCGTACTGAGTTGCATTTTGCCTTGATGGGTTATGGATCTTCAGTGTAATATTTTGGGACAATCCTAATTTCTGGGGGAGTTACAGTAGGTTTAGTGGTAAATTTTTACAAGTTGCCAGTACACCCTTCAGGTTGTTCAGTTTATTTTTCTGGCCTCCTGGCGGCGAGTGATGCCATACAGTACGAGTACTGTAGGCATGGCGCCATCTGTAAACAACTGCAAACATGGGAAGGGAACGAAGGTCATTGGTATGTTTACACAAACCTACTGTACCATCCCTAGCACTCAGGTAGTCTGTTCATCTTGCGTGTTATCTGCTATTGGTTGGCATGTTATTAGAGAGTACTGTATATACGGGTCATTTGATGGAGTTTTCCACTAATCAAAGCAAATCACAGATTTAGGAAGCTAAAATATACATTGCCAGGTGCACCAGGCAATACATCTGTAAAAAAAAAAAAAAAAAAAAAAAAAAATCGAAACTCAAAAAAATGGTCCCGGGGCCAGCCTGTGGTGGACATGAATGTATTACCTCATGGACATTGAGGGGTTAAAGTAAAGCATACTTTACATTTACCTAACACTGAATCGTTTTGTGTCATTTGTTATTAACATTGTGACAAGTGTATAAGGCAAATTGCAGTTTAACACCAAATGGTGATTTTTAGTTTAATTCTTGGTTGTCTTAGTAGTTGGTTAATTTGTGGTTGTGGACAGTCAAGGTTAATCATATTTTTTTCAACCAAACCTAGCCTTCCATATGTATTCTTTCAGACACCAACCAAGTTAACCTGAATGATCAGACCTAACTACCCTAACCTGACTGAACTAGGATAAAATTTAATAGAAGCCACAAGTGGATTTCAAGGATTTAGGAGTCCTGTCTGTTTATACTGCAACATTTGGAAACACTTTTCTTTTATAGCACTTGTTGCACATGAATAATAAAGAAATTATTGAATTTGGCCATGTGGAATGGATGGAGTGAGAGACTGATGAGGAGAGTGTATGTGAGTGAGATGTAGGGGGGAGAGGGAGGGGGAGGCCAAGGATGAGATGGAGGGATGGAGTGAAGAGGTATATGAGAGAGGTGGGTGTGAGCTGGGAGCAGGGCAGTGAAATGGCGGGGAACATGGTGAAATGGAGGCGATTTGTTTGTGGCCACCCCTTAGGGGATTAAGGTGTTTGGCAAGAGATAGATAGACTATTAAATTTCCTAATCTGTGTGTGCTTACTTCCACCTGCTGTCCCACACCTCCACCAGCTCTCTCTCTCACTGCCTTCCTCAAAACTTTAACCAGTCAGGTGTGATTGTTTGAATGTACAAATAATCAGAGCACTTCAACTCTTGTGCCAAAAATACAACGAGGATATGAAATCTGGTCAGTCATGTCTTTCGTGTTGCACATGTTATTGAAACTGTCTGCAGTTAATGAGGAGGTTTAGGAAGATCTGAGGGTAATTTACGATTTCTTATGCATAAAGTGAAATTCAGTTATAAACATTACTGGGGCATGGGGGGGGAGCTGCTCCAGTTAGGCTTCCCTGCATGCCTAATGTAAGGTCCTTTGTTTGACTGCATAGGTTTAGGTTGGATTGAATGGGCTGTGCCTAACAGGAAACTTAATATTTTAGAAATGAAACTGTTCATTTCTAATGTTTTTTATACTGTTTGTTTGCTTTTTTGTGGATTCATATTGCAAATCACTCATTTTCCCCACCACCCCCTGGGAAAATGCGGTATCATAACTGGAAAATGATTAATTTTTTAATTAGAGAAAGACTATGAAAATCAAAAGAATGACATAAAAGAGCTTAAGGTAAGCATAGCTTCTATCTGTCTATATATTGCCAGATGCCTTAATCTCGTAAGGGGTGGCCACAAACAAACCTCCTCCATGTTGCCCTGTCCCCTGTCCCAGCTCATACCATCCCCTCTCTCATACACCTCTCTACTCCATCCCTCCATCTCATCCTTAGCCTCCTCCTCCCTCACCCCGCCTCCCCCACCTCACTCACATACATTCTCTTTGTCAGTCTCTTACTTTCCATCCTCTCCACATGGCCAAACCACCTAAGAATGTTTCTCCTAATGCTTCCTATCACATCCACACCACAATGCTCCTTCACATCCTCATTTGTCAGTCTCTCTCCATGTGACTCCACATGCTCCTCTCAAATAACTCATTTCCACTGCTCTCACTCTTGACTTGTGTCTCTCCAACAGGGTCCAAGCTTCACTTCCATACGTTAGAATTGGTATCATAATACAGAGGAAGCTCGATTATCCAGGCTCGGATTATTCAGCTTTCGGTATATCCGGGCCGTGACCGAATGGTTCAGTGGTACAGTAATTCTTAGAATTATCCGTACGATAGCTCCGGTTTAAACAGGAAGCATCCAGTTGCTAGGGAGAGATGCATGGATAAGCCAGAGTCTGCTCACCCTTCCCCCACCCACACCTCCTGCTCACAACTTGATCACAAGGGTGGAGTTTGGTGAGGCAACTGATACTCCTGACCTAGCCTAACCTTGCTGAACTACTTATTAATTTAACCTAATTTAACCTAACCTGGGCTCCAGTTGGGAAATTGGGAAACTAAATCCACTTTTGTGTACCATGAGTTTCTTCCATTATGCCCGAAGCAATCGTAGGTACGGCTTAAAGAATGTGATAAAAGAGAAAATCTTTCAGCAAGAGAAGGTAATTTACTACCCTCAAAATATAAAAACACAGAAAACAAACTGGTGGAATATGAAGTGAATTGGTGAGTCTTTAGGCTGTACACGTAGACGAAAAGTAATGAGTGTCCTAGTTTTAGGGAACGAAATGAAACAAGAATGTCTGCTAATCAGAAAAAAAAAAAAAAATTACTCACCTCATGTGTTCTCGTAAGTTAGCATTCAGTTTGCATTCTTCGTTAGGTATCGCGCCTCCCAACACATTTCGGACTGACAAAGCATAGTTATTTCTTACTCTTACATTTACTGTTCATTCTGTTGTTCGTTCTTAAGTGTACGATACTGTATGTGTGAAAGAGAGTATTAATACAAACAATAATGCATCCCATTAACCCCATCATAGCTGTCAGCCTCGAACAATGCTTTACTGTACCGGTGTCAGGGATGTTGGGTTAGGGAGAGCTATAAAAAACTGCGAACAATTATTGGAAGGGAACGAAGGTCACTGGTATGTTTTCACGACCCTCCTCTACCATCTCAAACAATCAGGCGGCCTGCCACTTCGTCTCAGATGTTTTTGCCGATATGTTTAAATGCTAATGTAACATGCACCCTAATTATGAGTAACTTTCTTCCATTATGCCGGAAACAATCATAGGTGAGTTTATGGAACGTTATGATAACAAGAGAGGAAATCTTTCAGCCAGACGTAATTTATCACCCACAAAATAGGCAGAAAAATGCAGAAAACAAACTAAAGCAACGTGAATTGAATTGGTAAAGTTATTAGGCTGTATGCGTGGACGAAAATTTATGAGTTTCACAATTATAGGGGACAAAATGGGGGTAGGGGGGTTTTCAAGAATACTCCCCCAGTATCCCTGCTTGTCGTAAAAGGCGACTAAAAGGGTTGGCGGAGGGTTAGTGCCCCTCCCTGGAAAACAACTAACTAAAAAAACAAACAAGAAGCCTCGGACAAGGACTGACCAAACGTTGACGACCCAGGACCGGACAAAGGACTTGGTAATGTGTACATGGAATGTAAGAGGAGCGAATGATGAGGTGAAAGAGAGAGAGATTGTCCAGGTGCTTGAGGATGCGAAAGTGGATGTATGTGGAATAACTGAAACAAAATGGAGAGGAGAAAGTGTGAGAGAATGGGAGTATGGATGGGGTATATGTGCAGGAGTAGATGAGAATGAGAGGGCAAAGGAAGGAGTGTGTATAGTTGTGAGTAAAAGATGGAAGAAGAGCATAAGACAGTATGGATCAGTTGGGTCAAGGATTGTGTGGGTAAAGTTGAAAGTTGGAATACAAATTTGGGCGATTGTGTGTGTGTATGCGCCAACGCAAGATCGTGCTAGAAGAGTGAGAGAAGAGTTCTGGACAAATGTGGAAGTGTGCATGGAAAAGTTTGGAAGGAATAAGAGAGTGTTTTTGATTGGTGATATGAATGTTAAAGTTGGTAATGTGAAGGTGGATGGAATAGTTGATGAGTGGGGTGTGCCTGCTGAGATGATGAGAATGGGAGTGCGTTAGTGGACATTTGTGCTGGGAGGGGGTTGGTGATAGCCAATACCCTCTTCAGGCATAAAATGATCCACAGGTATACATGGCGAGTGATGAGAAGGGTGGGTGGTGAACTGAATGAAAGGAAGGCAATGATTGATTATGTGTGTGTGGATGAAAGGATGCGAAGATGTGTAAAGGATGCAAGAGTGTATAGAGGTTGGGGGAGTGGACTTTCTGACCACTACTTGGTGGTGGCCAGAATTAGGATGCAAGTAAGGTGGAGGAATAGAAGAAGGGAAAGACGAGAGGAAGGAGTAGTTGCAAGGAGAGTGGAAAGGTTACAAGAGGATGAGAAAAAGGTAGAGTATAAGAGAGAAGTGGAGGAACGATTGGGCAAATATGAACTGGAGCAGATGGGAGACGTGGAAGGTGTGTGTAAGATATTTACAGAAGAAATATGTGCAGCATATGATGTGGTGTGTGGAAGGAAGAGAAGACGGAGGGGGGTGCAAGGAACAGCGTGGTGGACAGAAGAGGTGAAACAGGCTGTGGCACAAAAGAAGAAAGCATACAATGAATGGATGAGAAATAGGGGCGTGGAAGAAGTTGAGAGGCGGAAGAGAGATTTATACGTGGAAAGGAAGAGAGAGGTGAAAAGATTAGTAAGAGAGAGTAAGAAGAGAGTGGATGAGGAATTTGGAAGGAATTTGAGTGTAAAGTGGAGGGACTGTAAGAAAATGTTCTGGAGAGAAGTGAAAAGAGTAAGACAGGGTGGAAGTGAAGTTAGCAGGGGAGTGAAAGATAAAAATGGTAGATTACTAGTGGAGAAGGGAGAAAAAGTGAGCAGATGGAGAGAACACTTTAAGGAATTGTTGAACGTAGAGGATGGAAGTAATGCGAGTATAAGTGGCTGGGGAATGGCTGGGAGAAGGAGGGAGGTGAGAAGACAGGAAGAAATTAGTAGGATAGAAGTTGTGGAAGCAATGAAGAAAGTTAAATCGGGGAAAGACCCAGGAATTGATGGAGTGTGTGGTGAAATGCTGAAGCATGGGGGAGAGATAGTAGTAGAATGGATGTGGAAGATGTGCAGATTGGCCTGGGAGGAAGGTAGAGTCCCGGAGGATTGGAAGTCAGGTATAATTATTCCCTTGTACAAAGGAAAAGGGGAAAAAGAAGTGTGTGGTAATCACAGGGGCATTTGTCTTCTTAGTATAATAGGAAAAGTGTATGGTAGGATACTTATAGACAGAGTAAGAGAAAGAACAGAGAAATTAGTTGGAGAAGAACAGGGAGGCTTTAGGAAGGGAAGAGGTTGTGTAGATCAGATATTCATTCTTAGATCTTTAGTGGAAAAGTTTCTAGAGAAGGGAAAGAAGTTGTATGCGGCTTTCATGGATTTGGAGAAAGCATATGACAGGGTGGATAGACAAGGATTGTGGAAAGTGTTGAGAATATATGGAGTAGATGGGAAGTTGTTGAATGCTGTGAAGAGTATGTACGATGGTGCGAAGGCTGCAGTGCATGTGGATGGTGAACTAAGTGAATTTTTCTCTTTGAAAGTTGGTTTGAAACAGGGATGTGTCATGTCTCCATGGTTGTTCAATCTGTACATGGATGGGGTAATAAAAGAGGTACAAGGTAGGGTAGTGGATGTTGGAGTGGCCCTGGTGAGAGAGGATAATGTTTGGAAACTCCCTGTACTGTTGTTTGCAGATGATACTGTGTTGTTGAGTGAAGACGAAGGGGAGCTGCAAGGCTTGGTGGATGAGTTTGAGAGAGTGTGTAAGAAACGGAACCTAAAGGTGAATGTAGGGAAGAGTAAAGTGATGGTCTTTGAGAGAGGTGAAGTCAGTGAATGTACAGCGAGTTTGGATGGTGAGGAATTGGAAAATGTGAGTACGTTTAAGTATTTGGGTAGTGTGATGAGTAAGGATGGAGGTTTGGAGGGTGAAGTGCTTGAAAGGGTACAGCAGGGAAGAAAGGTTGCTGGTTCTTTGAAAGCAGTGATAAGAAACAGGGAAGTGAGCATGGAAGTAAAAAAGTTACTACATGACAGTATTGTGATACCAACTCTAACGTACGGAAGTGAAGCTTGGACGTTGTTGGAAGGCCACAAACAAATCGCCTCCAAGTAGCCCTGTCCCCCGCCATTTCACTGCCCTGCTCCCAACTCACACCCCCCTCTCTCATATACCTCTCCACCCCCCTCTCTCATATACCTCTCCACCCCATCCCTCCATCTCATCCTCGGCCTCCCCCTCCCTCTTCCCCCCTCCACCTCACTCACATACACTCTCTTCGTCAGTCTTTCACCCTCCATCCTCTCCACATGGCCAAACCACCTCAGTGTGTTCCTCATAACGCTTCCTATCACATCCACATCCACACCACAACGCTCCTTTATATCCTCATTCGTCAGCCTGTCTCTCCACGTGACTCCACAGGCTCGTCTTAAATAACTCATTTCCACTGCTCTCACTCTTGACTTGTGTCCTTCCAACAATGTCCAAGCTTCACTTCCGTACGTTAGAGTTGGTATCACAATACTGTCATGTAGTAACTTTTTCACTTCCATGCTCACTTCCCTGTTTCTTATCAATGCTTTCAAAGAACCAGCAACCTTTCTTCCCTGCTGTACCCTTTCAAGCACTTCACCATCCAAACCTCCATCCTTACTCATCACACTGCCCAAATACTTAAACGTACTCACATTTTCCAATTCCTCACCATCCAACCTCACTGTACATTCACTAACTTCACCTCTCTCAAAGACCATCACTTTACTCTTCCCTACATTCACCTTTAGATTCCGTTTCTTACACACTCTCTCAAACTCATCCACCAAGCCTTGCAGCTCCCCTTCGTCTTCACTCAACAACACAGTATCATCTGCAAACAACAGTACAGGGAATTTCCAAACACTATCCTCTCTCACCAGGGCCACTCCAACATCCACTACCCTACCTTGTACCTCTTTTATTACCCCATCCATGTACAGATTGAACAACCATGGAGACATGACACATCCCTGTTTCAAACCAACTTTCAAAGAGAAAAATTCACTTAGTTCACCATCCACACGCACTGCAGCCTTCGCACCATCATACATACTCTTCACAGCATTCAACAACTTCCCATCTACTCCATATATTCTTAACACTTTCCACAATCCTTGTCTATCCACCCTGTCATATGCTTTCTCCAAATCCATGAAAGCTGCATACAACTTCTTTCCCTTCTCTAGAAACTTTTCCACTAAAGATCTAAGAATGAATATCTGATCTACACAACCTCTTCCCTTCCTAAAGCCTCCCTGTTCTTCTCCAACTAATTTCTCTGTTCTTTCTCTAACTCTGTCTATAAGTGTCCTACCATACACTTTTCCTATTATACTAAGAAGACAAATGCCCCTATGATTACCACACACTTCTTTTTCCCCTTTTCCTTTGTACAAGGGAATAATTATACCTGACTTCCAATCCTCCGGGACTCTACCTTCCTCCCAGGCCAATCTGCACATCTTCCACATCCATTCTACTACTATCTCTCCCCCATGCTTCAGCATTTCACCACACACTCCATCAATTCCAGGGGCTTTCCCCGATTTAACTTTCTTCATTGCTTCCACAACTTCTATCTTACTGATTTCTTCCTGTCTTCTCACCTCCCTCCTTCTCCCAGCCATTCCCCAGCCACTTATACTCGCATTACTTCCATCCTCTACGTTCAACAATTCCTTAGAGTGTTCTCTCCATCTGCTCTCTTTTTCTCCCTTCTCCACTAGTAATCTACCATTTTTATCTTTCACTCCCCTGCTAACTTCACTTCCACCCTGTCTTACTCTTTTCACTTCTCTCCAGAACATTTTCTTACAGTCCCTCCACTTTACACTCAAATTCCTTCCAAATTCCTCATCCACTCTCTTCTTACTCTCTCTTACTAATCTTTTCACCTCTCTCTTTCTTTCCACATATAACTCTCTCTTCCGCCTCTCAACTTCCTCCACGCCCCTATTTCTCATCCATTCATTGTGTGCTTTCTTCTTTTGTGCCACAGCCTGTTTCACCTCTTCAGTCCACCACGCTGTTCCATGGACCCCCCTCCGTCTTCTCTTCCTTCCACACACCACATCACATGCTGCACATATTTCTTCTGTAAATATCTTACACACACCTTCCACGTCTCCCATCTGCTCCAATTCATATTTGCCCAATCGTTCCTCCACTTCTCTCTTATACTCTGCCTTTTTCTCATCCTCTTGTAACCTCTCCACTCTCCTTGCAACTACTCCTTCCTCTCGTCTTTCCCTTCTTCTATTCCTCCATCTTACTTGCATCCTAATTCTGGCCACCACCAAGTAGTGGTCAGAAAGTCCACTCCCCCAACCTCAATACACTGTTGCATCCTTTACACATCTTCGCATCCTTTCATCCTCTCACACATAATCAATCATTGCCTTCCTTTCATTCAGTTCACCACCCACCCTTCTCATCACTCGCCATGTATACCTGTGGATCATTTTATGCCTGAAGAGGGTATTGGCTATCACCAACCCCCTCCCAGCACAAATGTCCACTAACGCACTCCCATTCTCATCTATCTCAGCAGGCACACCCCACTCACCAACTATTCCATCCACCTTCACATTACCAACTTTACCATTCATATCACCAATCAAAAACACTCTCATTCCTTCCAAAGTTTTCCATGCACACTTCCACATATGTCCAGAACTCTTCTCTCACTCTTCTAGCATGATCTTGTGTTGGCACATACACACACATAATCGCCCACATTTGTATTCCAACTTTCAACTTTACCCACACAATCCTTGACCCAACTGATCCATACTGTCTTATGCTCTTCTTCCATCTTTTACTCACAACTGTACATACTCCTTCCTTTGCCCTCTTATTCTCATCTACTCCTGCACATATACCCCATCCATACTCCCATTCTCTCACACTTTCTCCTCTCCATTTTGTTTCAGTTATTCCACATACATCCACTTTCGCACCCTCAAGCACCTGGACAATCTCTCTCTCTTTCACCTCATCATTCGCTCCTCTTACATTCCACGTACTCATTACCAAGTCCTTTGTCCAGTCCTAGATCGTCATCGTTTGGTCAGTCCTTGTCCGAGGCTTCTTGTTTGTTTTTTTTAGTTAGTTGTTTTCCAGGGAGGGGCACTAACCCTCCGTGAAAAAAAAAAAAAAAAAAAAAAAAAAAAAAAAAAAAAAAGAATTTTTTCCCACCCGTAATTTGAAATTGCCAAGTGGCACCGACCATCTGTTACACCACGGACCCTTCACCCCTTCCTTCCTCCCTTTCCTCCCTCCCCTGTCGGGGTTGCCATTTGGTATTTTTCATTAGCAAATGTGGGCCAATTTGGTAATGAAAAATTCGTTTGGTAATGAATCAGAATAATGTATTACCAAATGGATTTTTCACATGTATGAGAATACACAGGATGGAGATGGTGGATTGTTTGCTCTCTCTGATTAATCTGCTAGCCAACATAGCGTGAAAATAATCAACATGATGTTAATTATAAGAAGAGTGATTACATGTATTTCCACTTGTATATATAATTAGTGAAGAATAAATGCTAGCTTTACGAATTTGGTAATGAAAAGTTAAATTTGGTAATGAAAATTTAGGAGTTTGGTAATGTGGCCATTGGAATCTGGCAACTCTGTTTCCCCATCATCAACAGTTATTTCGATCGCGAGTGGATGCTTATCACAGTGGATGCCACACGTGCTCCTTTTTTTTTTTTTTTTTTTTTTTTTTGTGAATAAACAGTGAATAAACTGCAATACCTCGCCAGTAGACCACACGGGAATTTACAGTGTTGTGCAGTGTTAAGAAATTAGAATTTAGGGTGCAAAGGATTAACTGTGGAGTGCAAACTTGTGGTTGAAACTGGCATGTTGCAATTAACAATGTGCAGTGTTAAACAATTATAACTCACAGTGTAAAGAATTACTGTAAGTGCAGCACAACGCTTGATTACTGTATGTGCTTTATCTGCACGTTTATCTTCCACATTAGCTCCGCAAACCCCCTTGGCCCCTCATGGGGCTCGAGTACCTGGGAGTGGCTTCGTTCGCCCGGGCAAGTACCACACCTCCCAACACAACAACACATTTTTTCTGCACCGAGAAATGACTCCCCGGCTGTCATTTCTCAATGACTTCTTCTAGCCAGGGACATTGAGAGCAATCTAGGACCCACCAACAAATACATATGTCCAACATGCTCAAAACCTATCACGTCGAGCCGACAGACAAAGGGTTCAGTTCAATGCAATTCCTGCAAGAACTGGACCCATTACACCTGTACAACACTTGCATCCAGAAAACATTACACAAACACCTGGACCTGCTCCTTATGCTCCTTCCCCCCCACCCATCAACCCCCCTTCCAATCCTACTCCTACTTCCTTCACACCTCCACATCCAAACCCACTGACCCTTCCTGCACCATCCAGTCCCCCAACTCCTCCCATTCCAACCTATCCTAATCCACCTTAACCTTTACCTCCATCACAACCTCCTCCTACCCCTTTCCCTCCACCCACACCACCTCCCCCCCCCCGTGCTGCAGCAGCCATCACACATCACACACACAGCATAAACATCCTTCAGTTAAACATAGATGGGATTAACACCAAAATACATGAACTCACACAATTCATCAAACAACAGAACATACACATTGCCATCTTACAAGAAACAAAACTACACAGAGCACAGAAAACACCGACATTTCATAACTTCACCACCATTCGACAAGACCAGGCCGACGGCGGTGGCGGTGGACTCATCACCCTGGTACACAAATCCATCAACTTTGCAGATACCAGTGCACACACAAAGTCACTTCTTCCCCCAAATGACACCACAACAGAAATACAATCAAAATACGCACTGGTAACGAATCACACATAACAATCGCTAACACATACATTCACCCCCAATCATCCCCCACAGTACCACACAATTACTCTCCACAGATACACCACATCACTAACATACCCAACATCATCCTGGGTGGTGATTTCAACGCCAAGTCGTCGGCCTGGCATGTCAACATCCCTGACACAGACAGAGGGCTGGTACTACAATCCCAGACAGATCATATTTTCATACTAAACAGTCTAGACCAACATACCCATATCCCACACCAAGCCCTCTTCCTCTTATCATCTCCAGACATCACCTTCTGCTCCCCAAACCTCGCTCCCACCCCACTATATCATGGAGAGTGGTCAAAACTCTAAGTTCTGACCACCTCCCAATCATCATCACTACCAAAACCAGAATCACCCCAGCTGGCCACAAACACACATACACTAATTATAAGAGAGCCATCTGGGAGGCCTTTGTAACTGAAACAGAACATTTCGAAACACTAAACAGTACACCCATCACAAACATCAACACCGCTGTGAACACTTTCAATACAATCATACAAAACGCAGACAAAAGACACATCCCTAGAGGCAACAGAAAGAAATACAACCCCAACTTCACATCAGAAATTCAAGGCCTCATCAGACAACAGGACACACTGCGACACTCCCCAACACCCCATACACAAGACACCATACAACAAATACAAGAACTCAACACTCAAATAAACAATAAAATATCAGAACAGCAAACACTAAACTGGAAAAATTACCTCCAAACACTTGACCACAAAACAAACATCAGTAAACTCTACAAAACACTAAACAGCATCACACTTTCCAACAGCAACACCACACAATCACATGCTGCCATCACAACAACAGACACCATACCCTCAAACAAACAACAAGCAAACACTCTCATCAATCACTTTTCACAAGTCAGCCATCTAAACCCCCATCCCAAAGACTGATGTATCATCCGACGTAAGAGACAGTTCCCCACAGACCCAGACTACACACCTTTCACTTACAACCAGACGAAGCACATCATTAACAACCTCAAGCACTCATCTGCCTGTGAACCAGACAACATAAGCAACATTCACCTTAAACACCTAGGACCACAAGGCACACAAGCGCTCACCAACATATCAAACTACAGCTACTCACACAACATAATACCCAACATCTGGAAGCATGGCAATATCATCACTATCCCTAAACCCAACAAAGACCCCACGTTACTCTCCTCACATCGCCCCATCACACTCCTCTGCAACCCCTCTGAAGTCACTGAACGACTGGTACTACAACTAGTCACACCTCACATTCCCCTAGCCCAGTCACAACATGGCTTTAGGCCACTACACTCCACAAACACCCTTCTTACAGACCTTACACAGAGAGTTTTTGATGGCATGAATTCAGCTAGGCCACCACACAGAGCACTCCTAGTCACACTAGACATTAGCAGAGCTTTTGATACCATCCCCTGCCACAACCTCACAAACAAAATACTCAACACAAACATGCACCATAACACAAAAAGATGGCTGGCAAACTACTTAGCAGGCAGATGTGCACATGTAACATTTGCTGGTCAGTCTTCTAACGTCAGAAACTTCACAAACGGCGTCCCCCAAGGATCTGTTTTGTCCCCTACACTCTTTAACCTATACATGCACGATGTACCCACACCCCACACACCACAGATACACATAGCTTCCTATGCAGATGATATAACACTTACATGTACGCACCAAAATGCAAACACAGCTGCACACATCATGCAACCTTACCTCAACACACTACACGAATGGTTCACCACTAACATGCTCAAAATAGCCCCAGCCAAATCTACAGTGACTCTTCTCACAAACTGGACAGCAGAACACAGTCACATCCCACACCTCACCATAAACAACAGCCCCCTGCCCCCCCCCCACACACAAAATCCTTGGTGTAACATACAATACATCAATGTCATTTAAACAACACATGACAAACATTAAAAATAAAATAACACCAAGACTCAATGCTTTGAGGTCACTTGCCCATACAACATTTGGACACAACAAAGAAACTACCACCACAGTATACAAACAATACATATGTTCAGCGATGAATTATGCAAGCCCTGTCTGGGTTTCTAACCTCACCAAAACACACTACAACACTCTACAGACCATACAGAACAAGGCCCTAAAAATAATCACAGACTGCACAGCTACTACACCCACAGACCACCTACATAAGAAACCAAGGTCCTCAAAGTCAAGGATCACCTAGACATGAGAGGCACTCAGTTTCTTGCTGCAGCCTCCACAAACCCACAACATCCACTACAGTACATGGCAGCACATCCACCCACACCAAGGAACATCAAAACAACACCCAGCACACGATACCAAACACAAATACTGTCATCTCTTCCCCCTTGCCCACCTCACACCAGCTTCCAGAAGCATATCTACACTCAGATCACACACTGCTCCATTCAGTCACTTAAAGACAACACACAGCTGCATGCACGGCCTCCTGATATCCACCCTTCTGAATCCTATCTTCCTTGTGAGGACAGGGTCCACCTGGCCAGGCTGAGATGCGGGCACCATCCAGCCCTCTTAAGCTACCAGAAGAGGCTGGATTACTCCATTGCTGATGCCTGTCCAGGATGCAACACAGCACCCCATACTATTAAGCACATTATGAAAGACTGCATTATTCACAATCACCTACGCCAACAACACAACATACACTCTTTGAGAGCTCTGTGGGAAAGCCCGGTCTTGGCCATGGCCTTCCTAAGGGACTCGGAGGCTGTTCGGCCATAATGCCTAGGGAACAACTACTACTACTACTACTACTACTGTATGTGCTTCAAGAGCATTTTCACCACTGCCAAAGCCTTAAGAAGGCGACCACAGACATGCTGTAAGTACCCTGGCTGAGGTACAGTCACTTCTAATTCCTCATTCTTTGGTTCCTTTTCATTTATTTCGTGCTTTATGTCCATTATTGGTGTGAATAGGGTCTTAAATAGGTTTAAATAAGTGCTATGCATGTCCAGTAGGGAGTTATTTAGGTGGCTTTCAAAGTTAGGCTGGGTTAGGGTCATAAGTACCAGTCCAGCAGTCAGAGGCCCACTTTCTGGATGGGACCACTTTCCGGACATGCCTTTGGCTCTGTAACATCGGATAGTAGAGGGATTACTCTTGTTGAAAAACAAGGTTGAAGATAAAACCGCGAGAAAGGAAGTGAAAGAAAGAACCAAAAACAGCCCAAAGCTGATTAAGGAGTCAGTAGAGATCAACAAATCTATAGTATCACTGGTATAGATGAGGAAGACATAAGAAATAGAATCTTTAGAGACCAAAAGGAGATGATAAATATGATGAACATATTGAAAGAAGATTCAAAGGACATCTGTGAGAAAGATGTAGTGGAATACAAAAGGCTAGGGAAATATGAGAGTAACAAGTCAAGGCACTGAAAGTAACCTTCCAAAGTGTGAACATTGTAGAAGAAATGTTAAAAAATGCCATCAAACTTAAGGAATCTGAGGAATTAAAAAAAGTATGGATAAATAGATGCCCAACTCAAGAGGAATGGGGATTACTGAATGAAAAGGGGGAACAAGCAGTTACTAAAAATGTGGAAAGAGAAGAAGAGTGAGGGAAATTTTTTTTAACAAAGAAGTAGGATTACAAGTAAGAAAATGGTACATAATAGCAGGGACTAAAAAAAAAGTAAGGTAGTATACTCAAAGTATGTCCGATATGTAGACATCGTGACTAAGCTGATGTACTCAAATGTAGATGGAATGGAATCCAAATTATTTGGATTCCATATTATTTGCCTGACCTAAACAAAATTGACCCCAAGGATATCCAGTGACACCCTAAGTTTTGATGAATACAAAATATGGAAAAGAGATATAAACTTGAGAAAAGAGGGAGGAGTTACAATATTAACAAAGAAAAACTCCAAGTCAGAGAGGTAGAACTAGATATGCCCTCATAAGTGGGATTAAGTGCGGTAAATATCAACATATCTGAAGGGAAAACAATGGTGGCAGATTTATATATGCCACCCAAGACAAACCCTTGGGATAGAGATGAATATGAAGACTTGGCAGACCAGAGTTTAAGAACCTTACTACATAGAATGGAAGAAAAATCTGAAAGAATTATGTACAGGAGATTTCAACACATGTAAATTGGAATACTTTAGATGTAAAGAAGCTATGAAAGCTGCTGAGATCAAAAGCTCCGGGATCTTATATAGGAGTTTTTCCTAACACAACATTTAATGGAACACATTGGAAAGAGAGGACCAGAGAAACCGTCGTTATTTGATAGTATATTTACTAGGCAAGAAAATGAAATTGATAACATAATGTATCACCGTCCATTTGGCATAAGTGATCATGCAGTATTAAACTTTAATTTCAGATTAGCATATGCTCTTGTTAGCAGTAATAAAAGTTACAAAAGGGCAATTATCACGACCTAAAAAGTTTCATTCATTCATTCATTCATTGCCAGACGCCATGTATCCCAGACGGGGTGGCCAATGGCTTAGAGTTAATTGTTTTACAGGGAGGGGCACTAATCCTCCACCAACCCCACTTGACACGTAGGGATGCCAACAGCATCTGGTGTTCCCAGGCGGTCACCCATCCCAGTACTAACCAGACCCAACCTAAAAAGTGCTTTATAGAAATGGAATGAGAAAAGGAGCTTAGAGGACGAGATTTGTACGTTATATATAGAAAATTCTGTTAATTTTATGAAACAAGAGTCCAGATAATATCCCTCAGCACAAAGAAACAAACAAGGATAAAGAAATGGTCTAATAATGAATTATAAAAAGCAAAAGAGGAAAGAGCTTTGCTGTGGAATAGATACAGATGACATAATAATGAGAGCATATACCAGCTATAAACAAGCAAAAAATGATTATATGAGGGAAAAGGAGAGGAGCTCAAAAGCAGTTTGAGGAAGACATTATATATAAAAGTACAGTACAGTCCCAGTTAACCGAGAAGCTTGGGAAGTTGCCTTCCCGGTTACCGATTTTTCTCGGTTAGCTGATATTATATACTCATACATAGACTATATCATTACAATATATACAATACCACTTGTATCCTGGGGCACACTAACATTTTTCCATTGAAATAACATAAAACACACCCCCATTGATGTAACACACTTGTTTGCAGTGTCTTGCGGTAGTGTAAAGTGCACGCAGTTAGTTTGTTTTGTTAAATATTATTCATTACAGTATTTTATTCATCAGACAAAAATAAAGTAATAATTCTTGAGCATTTATTGGTGAGCAGTTGATTTCGAAAGAAGTGTTCTTCAGGACAATTATCATGACTCCTTTCCTCACAGTTGTGTATATGTGTCATGGCTTACCCATTTATTCCTCACTTGACCGCTGTCACCATCCCTCACTCGCCACTCAGCTGTTTTGCAGATAATACAATAAATATGAAGAAATTGCAAGCACAGGAATTTTGTCAAATACCTTAAAATAAATGCTTCATTTCTGTCTGCTGGGGTTTTTCTTCTCTTTCAGTGCAAATGTGTTCTAAGTTGACATCATCTTAGAACGCATCCAATGACAAGGCTGATGCAAATGCATTCGTTTTTCGTTTTTAAAGGCTTCAACATGCTTGCATGTGTCGGCCTTGGTCACCTAATGGCAGCTCCATGCTGCACGATCCATTGCAACCTCCCTGTTCAGTCCCTTAACCCTGAGGTGACAATGACCTCGTCCCATGTCTTTCTCGGTCTACCCCTCATAACCCCACCCCCAATATTAACACTTCTCACCTTCCTCACCCAGTTATCATCCCCCATCCTCTCCACATGTCCAAACCATCTCAATCTACCTCTCCTCATCACAACACCAATACACTCCAGTCCCATCCTACCTCTCAACTCTTCCATCGTAAACCCAGCCCCTCCAGGCCTTGGACGCAGGGACGCACTGCACATCCACCTAATCATTGTCATTTCTGTATGTCTGAGCCGGCGAATATCTTCCTCCTTCACTGCCCAGGTCTCACTACCATACAGCATTACACTCCTAACACATGCTGCATTCAAAGACCCCTTAGCACGTAGGGAGAGTCCTCTCAATGTCAGGAGAGGCAAGAGCTCCCTGAACTTCTTTCAACCACTTCTCACCCAGCCCCACCTCCAGCACACAACATGTCTCCCAAATAACAAAACTCTTCCACACACTCTAGAGATTCGCCAGCAAGTTCAATCCTTTCATGTCTGATAATCTCCACCTGCTCACCCCGACACACCGTACACATAAAATCAGAATTATCTCGCAGTCTACCTCTGATACCACTACATCTCTTGTGCACCCATTTATCACACACACCGCACAAGATGGAATTACTTCCCACGCCCTTGTGGCAAACTGCACATGGCCACTCTCCCTCGTCTTTGACAGTACCGCCACCAACCCTAGATATCATCACTTTTGTTTTATCTGCATTTACCCTTAAACCCTTGTGCCCCATACCATCTCTCCACTTCCTAAACCTTTCCTCCACCTCCCTTTCGTTCTCTGCAATCAACACCAAATCATCAGCATACAACAACTCCCACGGGAGTCCGTTTCTAAAGTCACGTGAAAGGGCTTCAGGTACCATGATAAACAACATGGGACTCAAGACTGACCCCTGATGCACACCAACATTCATGGAAAACTCATCACTCAAATCTCCATTCACTCTTACCTGGGTGTGAGCACCCACATACATAGCCATAACCACCCTAACCAGCCACTCCTCCAAGCCAAGCTTTCTCATTGCCCACTTCACCACCTCTCTAGGGATTCTGTCAAAGGCCTTTTCCAAATCAACAAAAACAAAATAAAGATCCCGTCTCCTACCAATATATTTTTCCTGAAGCTGATGAACAATGAATATAGCATCAGTGGTCCCCCTACCTGGCATAAACCCAAACTGCATCTCATCAATATTCACTCTTTCTCTAATCATACCTTCTAAAACTCTCTCCATTACCTTCATTATCTGATCTAAAAGCTTTATACCTCTATAATATCCTCTTTCCAGGGCATCACCCTTGCCTTTATACACATTTACAATTACACTCCTCAGCCAATCATCTGGGACAACACACTCATAAATAATCCTATTTATCAGGTCAGTGACTAAACTCACCCCTATATCGCCTGAGGCCTTCAACATTTCGGCAGTCAACCCAGACACACCTGCTGCCTTCCCCACCCTCATCCTGCCTATTGCCTCACTCACAATAGCAGTATCAATCAAAGGCCAAAGGCCAGACACTGGATCTGCTGGCTCCAAACCTTCCCTGTCCCAGTCAAACTCCTCATTCAACAACTGGTTATAATGCTCTCTCCATGCATCTTTAATATCCTCACTGTTCACCACTACCCTTCCTTCATCATTCTTCACACACTGCTTACCTATAATATCCCGATTATCCCTCTTCACTTGACCTGCCACCCTAAATATCATATTTTTCCTTTCCCCATGATTTAGTTTATCAAGTAATAGTCTCTGTGACTCAGACTTTGCCCTGTATACCTCTCTTCTAGCCCTACGCTTGGCAGCCAAATATTCCTCTTTGCTACCACCCTTCTTTCATTCCCGGAAAAGCCTTCTTTTCTCCTTAACTGCAGCTTCTACACCCTCATCCCACCACCAAGTTACTTTATGTCTTGGTGGTCCTCTTGTCCAACCACATGTTACATCAGTAACTCTCAAGAAATTGTTCTTGAGGGCTCTGTACTGTTCATTAACGCCTCTGTCTACAGCTCCCTGTTCAGCCACCACTCTCCTCAACTTGCTATAGAAGGCATCTCTTACTACTTGGCTTTTCAGCTTCCATATTTTCCTCCTAGGTACATAAGTCCTCTTTTTCATCACTTGTTCTCTAAGCATCATATCACAAATCAATAGTTTGTGCTGCTGCACACACTCCTCGCTTCCTATAACTTTAACATCCCTCACTAACCTCTTATTGGCCCTTCTAACCAGAAAATAATCTATCTGACTGCTACTTCCCCCAGACTCATACATAATTAACCTACTGTCTCTTTTCCTAAAATATGTGTTGCACACAATCATGTCCATTGCCTCCCCAAACTCGAGTATCCTTTCCCGTTCTGCGTTCCTTAGACCATACGCACATCCTCCATGCACTCCTTCATAACCTTGTGCTGCTTCACCTACATGACCATTTAAGTCCCCTCCCAAAATCACTACCGGTATCTCATCATCCCGCATACCACCCACTACACATTAAATCATCCCAAAATCTATCTTTCTCTGCTTCATCCAATTCTGCCTGTGGAGCATATGCCGATATAATCGCAGCTATCTTTCTACCCAACAGAATTTTCACTACCAATATCCTATTGCTTACTCTCAAAACATTCATAACATATTCCACCCATTTCTCTGCAGCCATCACACCAACACTTCCATATCCGTCTGTCCCCCTCTGCCAAAATAACTTATAGCAACAGTCCTTCCCAACAATCTTTCTGGCTGATCCACCTCCTGTACCGAACTTCCTGCAAACACACCCATCCACCCACCTCCTACTGAATGCCTCAACGACTTCCCCCGCTCTTCCCCTCAAATTTCCCACATTCCATGAACCCACCCTCATCCCCATGGGTGATTTACCGTCCTCAGGCTTGGTTTGAAACTTATTTTGTTTTGTCATCTTCAGTATTAATAAAGGGGGACAGACATAGCGCAGGTCCCACTCACTGCACAGTCCCAGGTCCAGGCAATGGATCTGGGACCCCTAGCCCACCAGCTTACCAGTGGCTGTGGTAGTGGCCTCAGGGCACCCTGCCAGGACAGGTGCAGGGACACCCTCCAAGCGCGCCTTGGCACTGCAACTATCCTGCCATTATACACCCACTGATAGGGCAGCCTCCTGGGGCGCTACTCCCAGGTTTGGGCCCCTCTCTATTGGGCGGAAGCAGCAGCCTGGGAACCGCAATGCCCTGTACCCTCTAGCACAGGCCCGACCCCCATCTCGCCCTGTACCCACGATCTACATACAGTAAAAGTCCAATATTTCGGCATCCAATTCCGCGGCAAATCTGACATTTTGGCAGTTTTGAGAAATAGTCCCATTTACGAAAATCTCCGATCGTTCGGCAGATTCTCCGATTTTTTTCGTCAGTCTTGAAATTCTCCATGAGGCTCGCCAGCTAGCTACCCGCCTTTACCCGCCTTAGTGAGTGAGATAGTGAAAGTGATGGAACGAGTCTACCACTGCCATGAAGCTCAGAGGCTAGCTCTTTCTCCTATAGCATAAAGAGAGGACAAACATGTAGTGAGTCTAGCATGGGAAAGAGAATCTGTTTCGCCATTCTTCCGCCATTCTTCCGAGTTGTTGCCGTGCTGCTGCCGACTTCTCTTGATTCTTCTGTGTGCTTTGTGAACTTCGTACCGAAATACTGTACAGTACCTCTGAAATTACTATTCGAGTGTGCTGTAAGCACCGTAACATCAGACAGGAGCTTTGTAACACCTGAGTGGACCAGCCGTGTGTTGTGAACAGTATAAACATCTGCGTGCTTTGAAAATGGCCTCCACGTGTGGAAAGTTAACTGGTGTTAGCAAGAAGCGTACACATAAGATGTGGACTTCTTCCAGCAGTAGCAGACTCCAATCAACCCCTTCTATTGTACATATGTAAATAAGGAACCTACTATAAGTTTAGGTAAGTGCATGTGAACTTGTAGGCCTACTGTACCATTACATTTATATACAGTATGTTCACTAATTTCTTTATTTTTCATATTCATGTATAGTACTGTATTCATTACAGTACAGTACACCCTTGTTATCGACGGGGGTTAGGTACCTAAGATACCCGTCGATGCCTAAAACCATCGATACCGATTTTCGTCTGGGCAGGTACTCTTTATTTATATATTTTAGTATCCCTTCAATCACTCGTATGTAATATGCAGTTTAGTTTTAGTGTTTCTTAGAAATAAATTAGTTAGGCAATTGAAAAACTGAATATCATAATAAAACTACTTATATTAAGTAAAGAATTATGGAAAAAATAGCATAATCTCTGATGTTGATGCATAGTGGTCGTACACTGGACCTCAACTTGTAATGGCTGCTGTATCATCACTTCTCTCTCCACTTACACCTCACTCCATCTAAAAATAAAAGGCGAAACCAGCAGTTGTAGCCATCCATATGTTTACATAACCGAGTGTGTAAAAAAAAAAAAAAAACGAAAGCAGCAGTGGTGGTCATTCATACGTTCTAATAACTGAGAGTGTGAGGCAAGTGTTACGTTAGATCAGCTGTTCGCACCGATCTTCACAACACACGCCAGTGCTGCTAGCTCATACCAGAGAGACCACGCTCTCCTATTTACTTCCATTCTCAAGAGCTTCCTTTCATTCTTGTATTCCATTTCTCCCAGACCTAAATTTTCACGACTGTATGGCAGTTTATGCTATCAAAGATGAATCTTAGCCTAGCTTTCGCTAGGATCTTCTTTTAGGAAAATTCAACTCTCCTTATGCTCGTATATTTCATATTTAATCTCTGCCTAACTTTTGCGAGAAATATCCTTTATTGACAAAAAATCCAACTCGTCTTTAACATTATAACAAATGATACAGGAGCATGGGTTTTATCATATGTCCTTCTGCATTACCACACAACAGCACAGACACACGATCTTTTGCTGCTTTAAAGCCTGGCGCACTTTTCTCCTCCTTCGAAATGTACGTTCTTTTAGGCACTTTCTTCCACCACAGGCGTGTTTTGTCCGCATTAAACACTTGTTCATGCCTATACCCTTTCTCCCTTATAAGTTCAGCAAAGTCACGTGGGTACGATTCTCCTGCTATCTGATCTGCTGAAGCTGCTACACCAGTCATCCTAATGTTATGTAGGCCATACCTTTTCTTAAAATTCTCGAACCAGCCCTTGCTGGCTGCAAATTTCTTTTGCCTAGAAGTACCAACATTACTAGGCCTATCACCATCGTCATTACTTTCATCACCATCATCACAATTTTCACCTGCCTCACTTTCATCACCATTATCTTCACCAACACCACTGCTTTCACCAGCAAACCGAGCGTAGAGTTGTTTTGCTTTGTTTCAGATGAACTGGGAGTCTAGCGGCACGTGTCGACGGTTTAAGTCCTCAATCCAAATATTCAGTGCCTTTTCCACCTTCACCAAGGCATCATCTCTCACATGCATCGTTACTTTAGCCGATCCTGGTGTGCACGAAGCCAGAGCATCTTTAATGTCTTTTTCTCTCCATTTTATGCCACAAACACTGGACTCATTCATGCCATACTCGCGACCAACCGCTGCATAGCTCATTCCACTTCTAAGTTTTTGTAATATTTCGTTCTTTACTTCCAAGGTAAGTACTTTCCTTGCTCTCTTAGCTGCCTTATTTCCAGTTGGAGTGTTACAAGGGCGCTTCGGAGCCTTGATGATCGCGAAAGCACTATAGATGTGGCCGAACACGATATGAGAACAACAGACAAACGTGTACTGATACTGTTGTTTGTTGGGTCGGCGGGAACATGCCGCGAGCAGCCAGAGACACCTGGCAGGATGGCGCGCAAACTTGCTAGGAGGTGCCAATACAATTCTTTATTTTTTTATTTTTTTAATAATAATAATTTAACTCCCAGGAGACAAAAAAAACGTCGATAATCAAATCCGTCAATAAAAAAAACGTCGATAATGAGGGTGTACTGTATTGTACAGTATCCAACAGTATACAGTACTCTCTCCAAACACATTTGTAATGATATGAGTAATGATGATAGTGTTCACCGAAACATATAAGGTACTGAGTGGGTAGGGTTTTCGATAATTCGGCAATTTTGATATTTCGGCACTTGCCTGGTCCCATAGATGCCGAAAAATCGGACTTCTACTGTATTTACTGTTTTATTTGCAAAACAGCTGAGTGGTGAGTGAAGGGTGAAGAGACGGCGGTCAGTGTCAGTGAGGGCAGATAAACACAACTGAGCAAGGGAGACATGAACTTGTGATAACTCTACTGTAGAACACTCTTTCCCAAATCATCAGTTCACCAATAAATGGTCATGATTTATTTCTATAGTTTATTTTTTCATGTTCTTATGAATAAAATGAATAATATTTAACAGAATGGGCTTGCCAAGGTAATGTAAGATGCAGTAAGCTTGTGGGTAGTTTGATTTGGTTGGTTAGGTAGAAATTTGCACTGGTACCACACATTTTCGACCAGTTAAGAGTACAGGGTGTTCCAACACCTTAGCCCCCACCCTGCCCAGCTTAAATTAAAAAAGGTAGAAAGGAAACAAATATATGACAGAATAGCTGTATTAATTGCCAACATATGTGCACACTTGTAAGAATTTATATCAGTATTTGGTGTGCCCACCGGCCGCCGCTCGAACTGCTTCCAATCGTGCCGGGTAAGATTCCAGGAGTGACACAAACAACTCGCGGTCGAACTCCATTTCTTCGAGGACATTGGCCACAGTAAGCAGGAGGTCTTCTCCGGCATTCTGGAGACGTTGTTCAACCCTGTCCTTAAGTATTGCTCCCAAATGTTCACAGGCGTTGAGGTCAGGCGATGCTCCGGGCCACTCATCATTTCCGAAAAAATCAACTTTGTTTGCCTTCAGAAGATTTTGCGTTGCCAGAGCACTCATGCACAGAGCTCGATCGTGCAGAAATGTGGTTTCCTTGATGCTAAGGACATTTTCTGAGCTTTTTAGGAATGGAATGGCATGTTGAGTCAACACAATGTCTCGGAAGTATCTTCCATTCCATGATTGTCCTTGTTCTTTGACGACCCACATCAACCTTTTCGCCGTGAACATCAAAAAGATACCAACACATCGTTCAGATTTTGATCTCTCTCGAATCTTCAGTTCTTGCGGAATGTCATCAGTGTTAAGAGCCCAAATTCTGTCATTCTGAAAGTTGGGACGACGAACCTCATAAATAAAAAATTCATCTGATGGAGCCAAGAAAAGGAAATCATCTGATGTCCACTCGCTCAAAAACTCACAAAACCACATGCGATCCTCCACATTTTTCTGCGACAGTTTTGGCGCTGGAACCTGATGAAAAGCCTTGGCACCAATGGAGTGAAGAAACCTGTGGATGCTTGCAAGACTCTTTTTCTTCCCTTGAATCCGTTCAATCTCCTTTTGAAGCCCGCGGATACTTTTTTTCTCTCTAGCAAGCGACTCGGTGATGATTTCCTTGCTTTCCTGAGACAAGCTTTCTGCCACCTGAGCAGGCTGGCTGTCCATCTCGCAGTCAAATGGATCACGATTCCAATTACGTTTGACAAAGTCTTCAGATCTCTTCAAGTATCTGGCAACCCAGGATCGGGATATGGTTCCTGCCGGCTGACCTTTGGCGTTGCGAAAAGTGATGGCCATAATGTGGCATATCCACCTCAATTTCTCTGAATCATTCACCAAAGACATGTTTCACAAAATCTGTAATAAAAAGAGAAATAATTATTAGATTACCATAAAATTTGGTATTTGAATAAGCAATTAAATGTACTTTCCTACTGTATTAGTGATTTTAGTTAGTGACGACCCAGTTATGCTGCGCACGGGGGGGCTAAGGTGTTGGAACACCCTGTATACCTTTTTTCAGTGGAATTATTCATCTTGCTTTTCTCACACACACACACACACACACACACACACACACACACACACACACACACACACACACAGGTTGCCGATGGAGACAGAGCTCCTTGTGGATCGTGAGGAAATAATCGGCCAATCAGCCTTGAAAAGGAGACCAGCCCCATTGTGATTATGTGAGTGAGTGTGTGAGTGGTGGTCCCGTCAGATATTAGGAAAAAAAAAAATGCAGGTTTTGGTCATAAAAAGAGTACAAGACTCAGTGGAAATACAAAGTTTCCGTATGGTTGCATCATGGCGGAGAAGGATAGTTCATTGTTTACATTTGGTGGTGGGGCATTTGAGGGCTTCTCCGATGAAGATTTGGGTAAAAGAAGTACTAAACTGAACCAAAAAAGAGTAGCAGGAGTGAAGAAAATGGCGGAGAGGTATGTCCAGGAGCTGAGAAAGGTATGGTCAATATTTAGAGAGTTGCAGGAACAGAGTTTAGAACAGGAGAAAGAGATCAAAGTATTGCAGAGTAAGTTGGACAAAGTTTGCACACACACTGCTGAACAAGAAAGAGAAGTTACAGAATTAAAAATAACAAATCTGCCTCAGATGAAATAAGACAGCTCAAGAGGGAAAATATGAGGTTGGAAGATGAAGGGGACAGGATGAAAAGTAAACTAGATGAGTATGAATCAATATCAAGGATGCAAGATGAGCACATTAAGGAAATTAAGGAGCAACACAAGGGGTGGAAGAAAATTCAAGAGGAAGGAAATATAAATTTGAAAGAGATTATAAAACAACAAAACAAGGAAAAGATGGAGAAGGAAGTGGTTGGGGTACTAAGAAGTAGGAGTCTTTAGTCAGGGATGTTGCAGATAAGAAAAAATGTGTGATATTTTATGGAGTAAAAGAAAAACATATGACAGTAAGATCAGAAAGGGAAAGATAAGAACTATCTATCTATCTATCTATTGCCAGACGCCACAATCCTGTAAGGGACACTTGGGTGGATTGTGTGTATTTAGATTTGGAGAAAGCCTTTGACAAGGTTCCGTAAAACACCATAACTTCAGACTGCACCCAAATTTTGCACATTTTGCGAAAAAATGTAATAAATCAAGTTTATCGGAAGAGAGTGTGATATTTGCAAAAAATAATGATATGGGTAGGTAGGGTAATCTTCAAAGATTATTATGTATAAGTCCTATTAAACTAGCTTGAATATGCGTGGGTGAAAAAAATTTATAAATCAAATGGAAAAAAAAATTGGCATTTTTTAACCCTGCGGAACTTTCTTCACACAGAACAAACAGTTTCAGTTGTAAGAACGTGATTAGTACAATTATATGTGGAAAAGTGTTGTAAGTACTGGGCAGTAAACTATTTTAAAATATATACAAGCATAATCTTGCTATGACTGTTTTAGTGAATATTTCTTTATTTTACAGAATAAATTCCTAAATTCGGACAGACAAATTATTGGAAAAATACAGACTATAGGTGTTTCTTTGTGTGTGTGTGTGTGTGTGTGTTTTACAAGCACAGGCCTCCTAGGTGTGTGTGTGTATGTGTGTGTTTACAACCACAGGCCTATTTGGGATGTTTGTTTCTGTATTTACCTATTTGTATTTACCTATTTGTAGTATACAGGAATTGAGCAATGCTCGTATTGTCCTGTCTCCATATCCACATTTATCAAGTCTACCTTTACACACATGAATGTTTTTCTCATGCACCACCTCTTTGTCTAAGTCGTTCCAAGTATTTAAGAATATACCTAATTGTGACATACACGGAATGTACTATGCTTGTGGGTTTCCGTCGCTGTTTCTCAATAAGTCGAATTTAACTTTAAACTCGTTTAAGTTTTTAGACTGGACGATCTCTTTGTCCAGGCTATTCCATAAGTCTATACTTCTGTAAGGAAAGCTATATTTCTTGATATCCTTCAAGCAACTTGACTTTTTCAATTTCATTCCATGTCCTCTTGTTGCTCTCTTATCCCATACAAACAGATCTTCTTTGTCAATTTTATCTACTCCCACCATGGTCCTGAACACCGCAATCATGTCTCCCCTCTTTCTCCTTTCCTCTAACGAAGGCAAATCCAGTTTTTCCAGCCTCTCTCTGTATGACAGGTCTGTCAGACTGGGGACCATCTTGGTTGCTGTTCTTTGTATTCTCTCAATCTTGTTTATATCTTTTTTTTTGTGTGGGGACCACACTACCGCTGCATATTCTAACCTGGGGCGGATCATGACCACTATCAATTTTTTCATCATTTCCTCATCCATATAATGAAATGCTACTCTTATGTTAGTCAAGAGCTTATAAGTCTCTCCGACTATCTTGTTAATGTGCTTTTCTGGTGACAAACTATCTTGGACCAGCACTCCCAAATCTTTCTCTTCTCTCCTTTTTGTGATTAATTCATTACCGAAAAATAATTCAGTGATGGTCTCCTGCTACTTTTACCCATTTCCAATATTTTACATTTCTTTACATTAAATTTCATTTCCCACGTCCGGCTCCAATTGTGTATCCTATCCAAATCCTCCTGCAGTATTTTACAATCCTCCTCAACCTCTATCTTCCTCAAGATCTTTACATCATCAGCAAACAGACTCGCATAACTGTTCACTCCATCTACCATATCATTTACGTAAATCAGGAACATTACTGGCGCCAACACTGAGCCTTGAGGGACTCCACTTGTTACTTCCCTCCATCCAGACATCTTTTCCTTTATTACTGTCCTCATTTGTCTGTCTGTCAAAAAGTCTCTCATCCATTCCAGAAGTTTCCCCTTTAGTCCTCCTATATATTCTAGTTTCCACATTAGTCTCTTATGAGGTACCTTGTCAAAGGCCTTCTCTAAGTCTAAGTACACACAATCCACCCAACCATCTCTCTCCTGTACCACATCAATCGCTCTTGAGTAAAAGCTCAACAAGTTTGAAACACATGACCTTCCACTTCTGAATCCAAACTGACATTCAGCCAAAATATTCATCTCTTCCAGATATTTTATCCATCTGTCTTTCAGGATTCTCTCACACAATTTTGCGACCATGCTGGTTAGAGACACTGGTCTATAATTCAGGGGTTCTTCCCTGTTTCCTCCCTTGTAAATTGGTACCACATTTGCCCTCTTCCATTCTTTTGGCACTTTCCCCTCTTCCAGTGAGCATACAATTAAGCTGTGAATTTTATCCACCAGTTGTTCTCTGCATTCCTTCAGTACCCAATTAGAAATTCCATCAGGTCCTGGGGCTTTCCTTACAACTTGAGTTTCCAGTAATTTATACACTTCCTGCACCTCCACTTTTATATCTTTCATCACCGAAACATTTCTAATCACTCCCTCCCCTTCCACAAGCTCCTTTTCTTTAGTGAAAACTGACTGGAAACGTTTGTTCATTATTTCTGCTTGCATTGCCGCATCCTTAAAGACCTCTCCATCTACTTTCAGCTTGGTGATTCCTTCCTTTTGTTTCAGTTTGCCATTAACAAATCTATAAAACAGTTTGGGTTCATCCTTGCATTTGTCAATTATACCTTTTTCAAAATTCCTTTCTTCTTCCCTACGTATGTGTGTGTGTGTGTGTGTGTATATGTGTGTGTGTATAAGACCAAAGTGTGTAGCTCATTAATACGTTCAATGGTGCCTTCATAATGTGCCTGTGTGTGCGTGTGTCTGTTTATTTGTGGGTGTGTGGATGCCATTAGAACCAATAAGAAGTGTTTAACATTATATTATATTATTTAAGTATGCATTTGTTGAGTTAGTGAGGTAGCTACTTGATAATTAGGTGAAGTTTTGTTTAGGAATAAGTGGCCAGTTCCTCTTACAGTTTGGGGTATATGCAATGCATTTTTATAAATTTTTTTCGTCTGAAAAAGTTTTTGAATAGTTCTTAGTTATATTTATGGCCAGGATACCTCACTACAATGTGATATGATGCAGCTTAATGTGATCTCAATTTATGAGCTCAAAAAAGAAGATATTTTTGGATATTTCTCAATAAATATGTATAACTCAGGCCACAAGTGCCCAATATTTTTTTTTTTACATTTTTTAAAAACTTCTAAAGTGTCCGAGGTTTGGACAGTGTGTCCAGAGACAGGTGCTATTAACCATTCTCATGTTTAAAGGGCAAATACATGGATGTTCGAAGTTTGGAAGAGCTGTCCGAAGTTAAGAAATTTGGTCCTAACTTCGGTCACTTGGGGGGGGGGGAAACGAGTTTAGTGTGGCTAATTTTTTTTCTAATTATGTGGATTCAGTAGGTACTGTCCCTGGCTACCACATGACACCAACAGGGATAAAATTGCACCATTTTACACAGAATTATTCATTAAAACACATAAAAATGTCCAAAGTTAGGGTGTTTTACGGTACCCCACAAGTGACTAATGTGGAAATTGGAGCACATAGGAGGACGGAAGGGATACCTCCTGTAGTGGATGAGAGACTTTCTTAGAGACAGACAAATGAGGACAATAATAAAGAACGGGATGTCTGGATAGAGGGAAGTAACAAATGGAGTCCCACAGGGCTCGATGGTAGCGCCAGTAATGTTCCTGATTTACGTAAATGATATGGTAGATGGAGTGAACAGTTATGCAAGTCTGTTTGCTGATGATGCAAAGATCTTGAGGAAAGTTGAAGTTGAGAAGACTGTAAATTGCTGCAGGAAGACCTGGATAGGATTCATAATTGGAGCCGGATGTGGGAAATGAAATTCAATGCAAAAAAAATGTAATATATTGGAAATGGGTAAAAGTACCAAGAGGCCATCACTGAATTATTTGATGGGTAATGAACCAATCACAAAAACAACAGAAGAGAAAGTTTTGAAAGTGCTGGTCCAGGATAGTTTTTCACTTGAAAAATACATTAAGACAGAGACATAAACTCTTGACCAGCATAAGAGTAGCATTTCATCACATGGATGAAGAGATGACGAAAAAATTGATAGTGGCCATGATCCGCCATCTTTCTTCTTGTGTGGTCCCCACACAAGAAGATAGATATAAACAAGATCGAGAGAATACAAAGAACAGCAACCAAGATGGTCCCTAGCCTGGTATATCTGTCGTACAGAGAGAGGCTGGAAAAGCTGGATCTGCCTTCCTTATAAGAAAGGAGAGAGAGGGGCGACATGATTGCAGTGTTCAGGGCCATGATGGGAGTAGATAAATTTAACAGGAAACATCTCTTTGTTTGGAATGGGAGAGTAACAAGAGGACATGGAATGAAACTGAAAAAGCCAAGGTGCTTGAAGGATATCAAGAAATATAGTTTTCCATATAGATGCATAGACCTGAGGAATAGCCTAGACAAAGAGATCGTCCAGTCTAAAAACTTAAATGAGTTCAAAGCAAAATTTGATTTATTAAGAAACAGATGGGACCCCACGAGCATAGCTCATTTCCTGTTTATCACAACTAAGTAAACACACACACACACACACACACACACACACACACACACACACACACACACACACACACACATAGAATGGAAGAGGGCCTATGTGGTACCAGTTTACAAAGGAGGGAATGAGGAAGAACCACTGAATAATAGACCAGTGTTCCCGACCAGCATGGTCACAAAATTGTGTGAGAGAATCTTGAAAGACAGTTGGATAAAATATCTGGAGGAGATAGACATTTTGGCAGTAAGTCAGGTTGGACACAGAAACAGAAGGTTGTGTCAGAAATGGAACGTTGTTTCTCTCTAATTTGTTGAGCTTCTACTCAAGGCTGATTGACATGCTACAGAAGAGAGTTGGGTGGATTTTGTGTACAAACTTTGATTTAACGATCCAATTGGTTAAGTAAAAACCCATCGCTAGGGGGGTTATTGTATCCCGGGGTAGATTTAACATGTAAAGTACAGGGATGCATTTTTGATCATTGGGTTTCCCCCCCAACCAAGTCCTAAACTCACCCAAATGAGCCCCCCCCCCCCCACAAAAAAAAAAAAAAAAAATGTTCAAAGCCAATCAAAATGGCCTAACAGGTGTAAAAGTAGCTAACCTAAGCCTAAAATCAGTGCCTGTCTCGCTTGTACCCAGTCAGGTCACAGGAAAATGAGATCTCCGACTTGTATTTAAACTGAGCAGAGAAGAAACACCATCAGACAATTCCGGGACAGTTAACCCTTTGGCTGCATTGTGTATTTATGGTCGAGAGGAAAAAAAAAAAAAAAAAAGCCTACATGCCTGACTCGACTGTAGTCCACTTTTAAATTTTTTTTTACCTACACGACTTTAATCTACCACTTTCGTGTGAGTGTGGCTGTGACGCTAGATGCAGTAGCGGCCACCAGCACCGGGTGTCAGCACTTGTCATGTAAACATCCAACCTGCCTCTACTCGTGGCTGACCACCCACGCACCACGCACGTGCTTGAGTTCTTCTGCCTTGGACCCTTGTTTTTAACCATTTTCAGATAAGATTTATGCTAGTTATCTATGTAACACCAAGCTCAGTGCATACAGCTAACAATTAATATATGTGCAGTGCCAGAATAAAGCACCAGCATACGAAATACGAATGTTTTCTGCTGGGATCTGATAAGTGTTTCTATCTATTATTGTTGTCACACTGTTTTTCACATATAATCTATCTGTTGGAGGCATACAGGTATATATATATATATATATATATATTATGCAAGTTATTTTAGCTCATTCTGTTTGAGTTTATTCTAGAAAAAAAGTGTACGTAGGTGATACACGTGGGTGATAAATTAATTGTGAAAAGATCATCTTTAGGCATAGGCCTAGCATGAGAAGAGTGGTGTTTTTTCCCCTCTGTCATCCACATCTCTCAAGTGTGATAGAGGTAAACCACTGTGATGATGCCCCGGAAATTGGAAGACTGGATAAATTAGTTTAAGCATTTTGTATCCAAATTTGAAGACAAGAAACATAAGCCAAACTGATGTATGTGCAGTATTGAGCCCTCAGAATGTAAGCTGAAAGATAAGGGACAATTAAATGAAAGCATACTTCATACCTTCAAAATGATTGTATTGACCCTCTCCGGCACAGTCACGCGATTCGTGTGACATGGTGTGCACGTTGAAAAAGCGCAGTCACTTGAATCGCGTGGTTTAAGCACAAAAATATTCGTAAAAAAAAAGTTATCGGCCGGTTTGCGTGATTTTTGATGCGTGATAGCGCCGCCAGTACTCCCTGGAGGCAAGTCATTGGCAACGCTGCTTTGCTTTATCTACCTCAGCCCACTCCCTCCAACCTCAGTGTTTGTCGAGCAGTCAGGCGGTGGTGTTTGACAGCTCGTGGTTCCCTTTAAATCGTCCATAATTCTCCCCCTCTCGCCCGAGGCAAAGGCCCTATTGACTTAGTGAGATAACACATTGTATGTGAACATATACTGATGTGATATTGTCGATGGAACATACATATATGTATTGAAAAGCAATTCTGGCCGTTAGCAATCGTTGGGCCTTGGAGCCAGACGCATGGTCAGTGTAGCGGGGTTTCGCCACTCCGCCCCCCCGTAGGCTGTATGGCGTGAGTGGAAATACGTATATAAATGAAGCCAAGGCTTAAATATATATTGTGTGAAAGGTGCTGTGGATGGCTTGGTGAAATTATGGAGCCAGCAAGCGTTACGCACGGCATGAAACAGAGTGTTGTGAAGAGGCAAACCTGAAGTCGGGAGGGGAGAATTACCGGTGTTTTAGGGCTGGAATTATTGTGATTCTGATAGTGTAAATGCGTATGGAATTAAATGAAATATACGTCAAACAAGCTGCGAGTTTCCATGAACGAGTGTGGTGTGTGCCAAAAATAGCGTTGCCTCATACTCTCAGGGAGAAGCTGACTCACACACACACTACATAACTCCTCATCTTCAAATCCCTGGTCTAACTGGATCAACACCCCTGGAGGAAGTGAGTTCTGCAAATTTTGTTGATATATATAATAATCTATTACCATTACCTCTCCAACTTTCAGACAAATAACCAGTTTCTCCTACAGATTACACATATGGCAGAAAGTAAATCTCCACAGCAGTAACTATAGAAGAGTTATGTTTATGTGTAGTAGGTTATAACAAGAGGAAAACATCCATGGAAGATGTAACAGTCTGTACAGATAGGGGGAAAAAAAGTTGGTAGCATAGTCTTCAGGCAGGTGTGCAAGGAAAAAACAGTGTGCGTAAAAGTTGGTAGCGATCGGAAGAGTAACCTCACTTTGTCGGCCAATTACTCGAAAACTATCAGACATCGATTTCCTGTTACAACCATCATCAATACCACTAAATTCTACGTAAGATCAATACCAGAATGTAAGCCTTTGGTAGCGTTTTGGGGGGTAAAAGGCGAGAGAAATGTTTTTGTTCCTAGCGGTTGTTGTGACAAGCGCTCGGAGTAATAACATCATTTTGTCGGCCAGTTACTCGAAAACTATTAGACATCGATTTTCTGTTACAACCATCATCAATACCACTAAATTCTACGTATGATCAATACCAGAATGTAAGCCTTTGGTAGCGTTTTGGGGGGTAAAAGGCGAGGGAAATGTTTTTTTCCCTCGTGTTTGTTATCAGTGACAAACGCTCGGAGTACTAACCTCACTTTGTTGGCCAATTACTCGAAAACTATTAGACATCGATTTTCTGTTACAACCATCATCAATACCACCAAATTCTACGTATGATCAATACCAGAATGTAAGCCTTTGGTAGCGTTTTGGGGGGTAAAAGGCGAGGGAAATGTTTTTTTTCCTCGCGTTTGTTATCAGTGACAAGCGCTCGGAGTACTAACCTCACTTTGTTGGCCAATTACTCAAAAACTATTAGACATCGATTTTCTGTAACAACCATGATCTATACCACTAAATTCTACGTATGATCAATACCAAAATGTAAGCATTATGTTACGTTTTGTGCGAGAAAAGGCGGTGGAATTGAGTGTCTCTTCGTGGCTGTTACCATTGATTAACACTCGTAGTAATACTCTCACTTTGTCGGCCAATTACTCGAAAACTATTGGATGTATCTATTTCACGATTGAACCATGATACAGAGCAGTAAATTCTACGTATTTACAATACATAACTATGTAATATTTATGATAAGAATTCGTTGTTATGTAGGCGGGAACATTGCGTACGCCGTGCGCGCATCACGAGTCAGTCATGGACGGAGTGCCTAGTACTTTCTTTCGATTTACTTGAGAACCATGATGCGTATGGGGTTCTTCTTTGAGATGGGGAAAGCTGGTGAATTTGGGCATATTACTATGTAATAAATACATAAGGTGCCTGGGAAAATTTGCCTGTCAGAGGTCAGTGAATTTTTTCCGAAAATGGCTTTCAGTTTTTGGCCATTTTCTCGAAAAGTAAACATCGTATCACAACCGGATTTGTTTCATTAGAAAGCTGATGAAATTCTCTATAAAAACTTATTAGATCATTTTCCTATATGATGGAAAACATTCAAACGGCGATGTTGGGAAGTGAAAACAGTTCACTCTACCATGCTTCCAGGGCTAATAACTTTTTTTGTGTGTGTTTTCCTGTGTTTTGGTCCTATTTATCAGATAGAACAAACATCTCTGCCTACCTTGAGAAAGGTTTGATGGGAATAAATGGATTTTTGGGTGGCGAAAATAAGGCAAGAATGTGTTTCATTCGCCCAAATTTGCCGCACGTACGGTCCCGCGCCGGGCGGCTTCGTCAAATAAAATTGTGAGCCAGAAAACTTACTGAAACTTATCGTGCGCGAGAGGGTTAATAAACCTGCACTGTGCCTCATCCCCTGTTTCAAGATGTATCACACTCAGAAGGTGTACAAGAGGGTATGTCAGTGTTAGATATGGTAGATAAACTGTAAGTACATTATTTATATTTTTCAAGGAACATAATAGAATGTGATCCCATTACAATTATATTTTTGATTGTTTAGATTTGCCAGAAAGTCAGTATTTATTTTTTTTTTTGGCATATCACATCATTATTTTCCATGGAAACTTTGGCAGTATACTTTTGTAGTTGTAACACAATAAAGCATGGATAATTTCTATTTTTCAAGGAACATGATAGAATGTGATCCCATTACAATTATGTTTTTTATTGTTTCGATTTGCCAGGAAGTTATCATTTAATTTTTTGGAAAATTACATAATTATTTTCCATGGAAACATTGGCAGTATACTTTTGTAACTGTAACACAATAAAGCATGAATAATTTGCAGCCTTTAGTATGAATTAGACTACATATACACTCAAACTTCAATCTAAGGGACTAAATGGGGAATCAGTTGTCCCTTACTTGAAAATGTCCCTTAAGCCTACAGTATGTCTCACTGTCACGAACTTTCCCATGACACGCCACGATCTCCATGTCTTCATGTGTCGCCGCATGTCGTCGTGAATAACGTGGCGTGACAACGATGGCATAGCGGTGATGTGGAGAACTTGGTCATTCTTTGTGGTTCTTGGCGTGCTACGACAATTTTTGAAATGTTCAAAAATTGTCAACATGGGCGCTGACAAGGAGAATGTGACATGTTGTGACAGTACATCATTTGTCTTAGCTGTGACTTAGCGTGTCTTTGCTTGTCATAGGTTGTTGTAGCTTGTCGTCTGTTGTGTTGTAGCAGTAACTTGGAGATCGGATCCCGAAGACCCGCTACGACACACGAAGTTATACTTATGACAGGCAAAGTTATACCTAAGACACGCTACGACAACTTACGACACACTATGTTACAATGTCTTGGCGTGATGTGGAGTCAAAGTGACTTATTTTTTAAGTGAGGGATGATCGCAGTGTGTCGTCAGGATAACATGATGATTCCGTAGGGTATTGTGGGATGTCGTTGCAATGTCTTTGTGTGTCTTAGCACTAATGTGTCTGTGTTGTGAAATGGCTGTTTAGGCCTACTGTTTGAGGTATGATTGTGGCATTTCACCAAGATCGTACCTCAAGGGTAAGATTGTGGTGATCGGGGCCGTTCTAGAAGATGAACTTGAATATGGGACATGGGCCTTACTTGAAAATGTCCATTGTTTTACCATATATAAATACAATCTGATGAAATGCAATGATTGTTTCACTTATTTACAGTAAACCCTCATTATACGATGGGGTTCCGTTCCTGAAAACCCCATCGTAAAGCAATCCATCGTATAGCAATCCCATTATAACATGGAGTCAGTGGGGATACGTTCCCAGATGTGCCTAAACTCTCACATACACGCACCTTAGCACTCACATACATGAAATATCCTTATGTTTAAACATTTAAAGTAACACATTAATAGTGAGTAAAGAGAAAAAAGCATGAAAACTACAGTATACAGTAGATCTTACCTTTACTGAAGCAAGCAATGGTTGTTTATGTGGTTCCTAGACAATTCGCCATGAAGTCGACAATTCATCGTCATAATGTGGACATTCCCCGTCAGGACAATTCCCCGTCATTCTATAAACATACTTATTACTGATTAACTGATACTTTAATAACTAATTCTCAGGGGGATCTATCAAAGTCTATTTTCATTCAGTAGCATTGGATTTGGATATCATTTGTAAGTTGCACTTTTAGACAATATTTAACTTGTTTCTACCTTGCTGTAGTTGACTTTGAATTATGTTCTAGCATCACCCACAGCTGTTTTCATTAATTTCCGTTGGTACTACAACATCCTGGGTATGTTTTAAAACGACTTTGACGGGGTACAAGTACAGTACTAAAAAACTAGTGTACTTCCTAAATAAACTGATATGAAAATAAACGACGGGAATCATCCTGACAACGAAAAGTCCTGATGACGAATTGTCTTGTTATTGTTGTGATGGCGAATTGACTTGATGGCAAAATATCCGGAAACATTTATATAGACGTAACATGAAGATTATATGAATAATTCCAAAGTATGTCGATCGTTCACTTAAGGTAATTAGGCATTTATATAAATGCCAATGTCTCGCGTGTAGCCTTATGCTAAGATGAAGGATCGATCATAAATCAGCTGATTCACGTTTCAATATATTATTATTTTTCATTTAATGCCCATGATTTGATGCCATATTTTACATATCCCCCCTGGGGAAGGGGGGATAGAATACTTCCCCAGTATTCCCTGCTTGTCGTAAGAGGCGACTAAAAGGGACACTTTTATCTATATTCTTTTTGCTCTCTCTCTTTCCCTTGTACTTTGTCTGTCCAAACCTTCTGCATTTTACTTTCATTTAGTTAATTTCCTCTCTCTACTGTCTGGTTCCTGCGAGTCACTGGCATTGGCTCCAGGGTAAAATATTTTACTACCTAAGAAATCTTGATGAACTCTGGTGACGAAGCAATGGCCCTCAGTTCCGTGCAGCCCTTAAGTGGGCAGGGGGTGCTAAGAATCCCACGGTGTAAAAATAAGTTCATAAATCCAAAAAGAACCTTAAGAATAGGAAACTGGAATGTTCGAACTCTCAATCAGGCTGGTAAAATGGAAGAACTTATTTCAGTGTTCAAGGAATACAAGATGGATATTTGTGCTCTTACAGAAACGAGGTTGCTTGGAGTTGATAAAATGAATTTGGAAGATGGTATTGCTATGTTGGTTTCTGGTAGGAGTGATGGAAATCATTACCAAGGAGTAAGCTTACTGCTGAGTAGAGATGCTTGTAAGGCACTATGTGAGTTTGAACCAATTAATGAGCGCTTGCTTTATGCTCACTTAAAATCTGACCATGGTAATATCAGTATGGTTGTAGGGTACGCTCCGACAAATGAGGCTGCTGATGAAATGAAGGATGACTTTTATGAGAAGCTGCAGGATATAGTGAATAGAATGGCAAGACATGATGTGTTAGTTTGCATTGGTGATTTTAATGCGATTGTTGGCAGTAGTAGGGATGGCTTTGAAGATTGTATGGGTAAGGAGGGTGTTGGTATAAGAAACGAAAATGGGGTGCGACTTGAAGCTTTTGTTTGGCAAATGACCTTATAATTGGTGGAACTATCTTTAAACATAGAAAATACATAAGACTACTTGGATTTCACCATGTGGTAAATATTGTAACCAGATTGACCACATTGCAATTAGCAGAAGGCATAGGAGTTATTTGCAAGATGTTTGCGTAAGGAGGGGGGCAGATATAGGTAGTGATCATCAACTTGTTGTGTCAAAGATTAAAATAAAACTTAAGAGAAACGTTAATGGTAATTGTACAGGAGGTAATAATTATGATTTTGATGAGCTGAGAAGTGATGAGAGCACGAGGGAAAAGTTTCGGTGCGAATGTAGAAACAAGTTTCTAGTCCTGCAGACTTTGATGGAATCTGAAGACAATGATATTAATCAGATGTGGAGAGAGGTAAAAGAGGTTTTGCATGAGAGTGCTAAGGTTACTATTAAGAAAAAGGGAAAAGCGAGAAGGAAAAAGTGGATGTCAGATGAAACATGGAATGTAATTCAGAAAAGGAAAGAGGCTAAGTTAAGAAGTGAAGAACAACATGTTGATGACCAGGTAGTTGAAGTACTTAGAGCAAAGTACTGGAGTTTACATTCTGAAGTAAAAAGACTCGTTAGACGTGATAAGAGGAGACTATATGATGAAAAGGCGACAGAGACAGAAATTAAATTAAGTAAAAATGACGGTCAGAGCACAAGAGCAGCGTATCAGGCCATAAAGGAGTTAACTGGGACTGAAAAGAGAAGGAAGGAAATACCTGTACGAGATAGAAATGGTAATTTGATGACTAAAGATTTGGATATAAAAGGAAGATGGAAAGAGCACTTTGAATCTATTCTAAATAGACCAATCCCAGCTGAAGAGGACATTTTGCCAGCCGAGAGAGATATGCAGATAGAAACAGGGGATATAACTTTGGAAGAGGTAGCAAAATCTATAAAGGAGTTAAAGAATTTTAAGGCTCCAGGTGAGGATGGAATATTCCCTGAAATGCTTAAGGTGGAAAATGACGAGTTGATGAATGCGCTTATGAAACTTTTTAATGTGGCTTGGGATAATGGTGGAATTCCAGAAGAGTGGAAAAATGGAGTGATTATAAAAATACCAAAAAAGGGAGATTTAAGTGTGTGTGGTAATTGGAGGGGGATAACTTTGACACCTGTAGTTGCAAAAGTCTTTTCCAAAATCTTGTTGAACAGAATAGAGCCAGTAATTGATAAAATTTTAAGAGAAGAACAAGCGGGATTTAGAAAGGGTCGAGGTTGTAATGATCAGATTTTTATTGTAAGGCATCTAATGCAACAAGCTAATGAGATGAAAATGCCACTTAACATGTGTTTTGTGGATTTTGAAAAGGCGTTTGATAGTGTTTCATGTGGAGCTATGTTGAAAATTATGAGATTCTATGGTATTCCAGAAAAGTTTGCAAATATTATTAGAAGCCTGCATGAAGGTACTTTTTGTAAGGTAATGGTGGGTGGTTCTTTGAGTGATCCATTTGAAGTTAAGTCAGGAGTGATTCAAGGAGGAGTTCTTTCGCCATTGTTGTTTGTTTTGGTTATGGATTATGTTATGAAAAAGGTTGTAAGGAGAACAGGTGCAGGAATTAACTGGAAAGAAAATAAGAAGCTGATGGATTTGGACCATGCTGATGATATTGTACTGATTTGCGGAAGTATTTATGAGATGCAGAGGGTGCTCGATTGTCTGGTGGAGGAAGGAGAAAAAGTGGGATTGGTAATAAATTGTGGAAAGACTGAAATTATTAATATGAACATGGAGAACCAAATCGATTGTGTAATTGGGAATAATGTGGTGAAGAATGTAGAAAACTTTAAATATCTGGGAACGATTGTATCATCTAATGGATCATTAAACAATGAAATTGAGGAGAGGATTAGACAGGCTTGGCGAGCTGTTGGAATGTTAATAATAATATGCTTTCGGTACATACTAAAGTGAAAATTTACAAGTCCATGGTTAGACCCATTTTAATTTACGGGCATGAGTCATGGTACAGTACAATTGCAACAGATCAGAAAGTATTAGGATTTGAGAATAAAATACTGAGAAGGATTCTTGGGGTAAAGTGGCAAGACAGAGTTACAAATGAAAGAGTAAGGGATATTACGAGAGTGGAACCAGTTAATGAATATATGAGACTGTCTCGCTGGAAGTGGCTGGGGCACATATATAGAAAAGAAGGTTGTTTAATACAGGATGTGCCAGAGTGGATTGCTAGAGGAAGAAGAGGTAGAGGTAGGCTGAGGGAAACCTGGTTGAGGACAATGAAAAAAGAAGCAGGAGAGGAGTGTTGGTGGGACCTGAAGGAGATGGCAAGAGACAAATATTGGTGGAGAGAGTTCATTGAGACCCTATGCATCCCGTGGGGGGCCACAGGAAATGATTGATTGATTGATTGATATAAACAATAAACCACCATCACTTTTATAACTTACATAATTAAAAAACTAGTGTACTTGCTAAATAAACTGATATGTAAATAAATGATGGGGAATCGTCCTGACGGCGAATTGTCCCTACTCGGCCTCACAGTCACAGGGACTCACAGCCCTCACTCATCAATGTCAGAACTGCCTGGCTGGGCAGGGCTGGCTGGCTGGGCAGGGCTAGCTAATGAGGCTGGACCGGTGGACAAGTGTGTGTGGTCTAATGCCGACAGTATGAGGACATTTTTGTTGCGTTTGCACATTCGCTGTTCACTGAGCTGCGGATGATCCATCGTTGTTGCAAATCGTTCCCATTGTATAGTGGGCATAGGGTACTAAAATTTTGACATTGTATAAGCGAAATATCGTACAATGAGGCATTGTATAATGAGGGTTTACTGTATATGATTATGAATATTATTTTATGGGTACTATAATTATAAAGAAACTTATTAATACGTATAACCTAGACATTACGTAGCATTTTTTAATGGTCTTGTCCATTTGTCAGGTAGAATGTGGAGTCCCTTAAATCCAAAATCCCTTAACTGGAGGTCCCTTAAATCGAGGTTTGAGTGTACTCCAATATTAATATTTATAATGAATTTTTTAAAATGCAATTTTATTTAATAAAAAAATCAATTTTGACAAAATTTTCAAGCAGTTCTAGTGCTAGATACAAAAACTTTATGTATGCATAAACTTATGACACCAATCACAAACACTGAAAAAGCATTTTCATTTTTGGGTGAGGGTTAGTGCCGCTCCCCGGAAAACTATGTATCTATCTATTGCCAGACACCATAATCCCGCAAAGGGTGGCCATTTAACACTGAGTTAGTTGTTATACAGGGAGGGGCACCAACCCTCCACCAACCCACCTGTTGACACGTAGGGAGCACATATGGTATGGTTATATGGTTACCACCCAGCGTTGTAAATGGTTTCTTGGCTTACAGGAAACCATTTGGCTTGTCACTCAATGTAAAGCCACCTGTAAAGGAAAGAAAAGGAATAGGAAGTGACAGGAAAGATAGGAGAAATAGGAAACTAACTAAAAAGACAAACAAGAAGCCTCGGACAAGGACTGACCAAAAGATGACGACCAAGAACCGGACAAAGGACATGGTAATCGGAACATGGAATGTAAGACGTGCGAATGATGAGGTGAAAGAGAGAGAGATTGTCCAGGTGCTTGAGGGTGCGAAAGTTGATGTATGTGGAGTGACTGAAACTAAGTGGAGAGGTGAGAGTGTGAGAAATGGGAGTATGGATGGGGTATATGTGCAGGAGTAGGTGAGAATGAGAGGGCAAAAGAAGGAGTGTGTATAGTTATGAGTAAAAGATGGAGGAAGAACATAAGAGAGTATGGATCAGTTGGGTCAAGGATTGTGTGGGTAAGATTAAAAGTTGGAATACAAATTTGGGCGATTGTGTGCGTGTATGTGCCAACGCAAGATCGTGCAAGCAGAGTGAGAGAAGAGTTCTGGATAAATGTGGAAGTGTGCATGGAAAAGTTTGGAAGGAATGAGAGAGTGTTTTTGATTGGTGATATGAATGGTAAAGTAGGGAATGTAAAGGTGGATGAAATAGTTGGTGAGTGGGGTGTGCCTGCTGAGATAGATGAGAATGGTAGTGCGTTAGTGGACATTTGTGCTGGGAGGGGGTTGGTGATAGCCAATATCCTCTTCAGGGACAAAATGATCCACAGGTATACATGGCGAGTGATGAGAAGGGTGGGTGGTGAACTGAATGAAAGGAAGGCAATGATTGATTATGTGTGTGTGTGGATGAAAGGATGCGAAGATGTGTCATGGATGCAAGAGCTTATAGAGGGTGGGGGAGTGGACTTTCTGACCACTACTTGGTGGTGGCTAGAATCAAGATACAAATAAGATGGAGTAATAGAAGAAGGGAAGGATGGGAAGAAGGAGTATTTGTAAGAAGAGTGGAAAGGTTGCAAGAGGATGAGAAAAGGCAGAATATAAGAGAGAAGTGGAGGAACAATTGGGCAAATATGAATTGGAGCAGATGGGGGATGTGGAAGGTGTGTGCAGGATATTCACAGAAGAAATATGTGCAGCATGTGATGTGGTGTGTGGGATGAAGAGAAGACAGAGGGGGGTGCAAGGAACAGCGTGGTGGAATGAAGAGGTGAGACAGGCTGTGGCGCAAAAGAAGAAAGTATAGAATGAATGGATGAGAAATAGGGGCGTGGAAGAAGTCAAGAGGCGGAAGAGAGAGTTATATGTAGAAAGAAAGAGAGAGGTAAAAAGATTAGTAAGAGAGAGTAAGAAGAGAGTGGATGAGGAATTTGGAAGGAATTTGAGTGTAAAGTGGAGGGACTGTAAGAAAATGTTCTGGAAAGAGGTGAAGAGAGTAAGACAGGGTGGAAGTGAAGTTAGCAGGAGAGTAAAAGATAAAAATGGTAGATTACTAGTGGAGAAGGGAGAAAAAGTGAGCAGATGGAGAGAACACTTTAAGGAATTGTTGAACATAGAGGATGGAAGTGATGCGAATATACATGGCTGGGGAATGGCTGGGAGAAGGAGGGAGGTGAGAGGACAGGAAGAAATCAGTAGGATAGAAGTTGTGGAAGCAGTGAAGAAAGTTAAACTGGGGAAAACCCCAAGAATTGATGGAGTGTGTGGTGAAATGTTGAAGCATGGGGGAGAGATAGTAGTAGAATGGATGTGGAAGATGTGCAGATAGGCCTGGGAGGAAGGTAGAGTTCCGGAGGATTGGAAGTCAGGTATAATTATTCCCTTGTACAAAGGAAAAGGGGAAAAAGAAGTGTGTGGTAATCATAGGGGCATTTGTCTTCTTAGTATAATAGGAAAAGTGTATGGTAGGATACTTACTGACAGAGTTAGGGAAATAACAGAGGAATTAGTTGGAGAAGAACAGGGAGACTTTAGGAAGGGAAGAGGTTGTGTAGATCAGATATTCATTCTTAGATCTTTAGTGGAAAAGTTTCTAGAGAAGGGAAAGTAGTTTTATGCAGCTTTCAAGGATTTGGAGAAAGCATATGACAGGGTGGATAGACAAGGATTGTGGAAAGTATTAAGAGTATATGGAGTAGATGGGAAGTTGTTGAATGCTGTGAAGAGTATGTACGATGGTGCTAAGGCTGCAGTGCGTGTGGATGGTTAACTGAGTGAATTTTTCTCTTTGAAGGTTAGGCCGAAACAGGGATGTGTCATGTCTCCATGGTTGTTCAATCTGCACATGGATGGGGTAATAAAAGAGGTGCAAGGTAGGTTAGTGGATGTTGGAGTGGCCCTGGTGAGAGAGGGTAGTGTTTGGAAACTTCCTGTACTGTTGTTTGCAGATGATACTGTGTTGTTGAGTGAAGACGAAGGGGAGCTGCAAGGCTTGATGGATGAGTTTGAGAGAGTGTGTAAGAAACGTAATCTAAAGGTGAATGTAGGGAAGAGTAAAGTGATGGTCTTTGAGAAAGGTGAAGTCAGTGAATGTACAGCGAGGTTGGATGGTGAGGAATTGGAAAATGTGAGTACGTTTAAGTACTTGGGTGTGATGAGTAAGGATGGAGGTTTGGAGGGTGAAGTGCATGAAAGGGTACAACAAGGAAGAAAGGTTGCTGGTTCCTTGAAAGCAGTGGTAAGAAACAGGGAAGTGAGCATGGAAGTGAAAAAGTTACTATATGACAGTATTGTGATACCAACTCTAACGTATGGAAGTGAAGCTTGGACGTTGTTGGAAGGACACAAGTCAAGAGTGAGAGCAGTGGAAATGAGTTATTTAAGAGGAGCCTGTGAAGTCACATGGAGAGACAGGCTGACAAATGAGGATATAAAGGAGCATTGTGGTGTGGATGTGGATGTGATAGGAAGTGTTAGGAGGAATACACTGAGGTGGTTTGGCCATGTGGAGAGGATGGAAGGTGAAAGACTGACAAAGAGAGTGTATGTGAGTGAGGTGGAGGGGAGGAGAGGGACGGTGAGGCTGAGGATGAGATGGAGGGATGGGGTGGAGAGGTATATGAGAGAGGTGGGTGTGAGTTGGAAGCAGGGCAGTGAAATGGCGGGGGACAGGGCGACATGGAGGCGATTTGTTTGTGGCCACCCCGAACAGGATTGAGGCGTCTGGCAATAGAGAGATATATAGATTTTTGGGTGTAAAATTGCCTCGCAAAGGGGGCTACACCAGAATCGCAAGTGGTAGCCAGAGGGTTAAATAAACATCTGTTATGCATAATGATAATAATATATGAATGATGCAGAATCGTCCAAGGTGCAGATTGTTGTGACAGAGGATCATTGATGTTTTGACGCCGAATGCGATTGGGATAGCCTTTTCAATGGTCCCCCCTTGTGTCATTTTAGTTATTGTTCTGGTTGCTGAGCTCCTTTATTTTCTTCTCTTATTTTCCAACATTTACAGTAGAAGTCCTATTTTTCGGCATCTATGGGACCAGGCTAGTGCCGAAAAATCAAAATTGCCGAATTATCAAAAACCCTACCCACTCAATACCTTATATGTTTCGGTGAACACTATCATCACTACTCATATCATTACAAATGTGCTTGGAGAGAGTACTGTATACTGTTTGATACTGTACAATACTGTAATGAATACAGTACTATACATGAATATGAAAAATAAAGAAATTAGTGAACATACTGTATGTAAATGTAATGGTACAGTAGGCCTACAAGTTCACATGCACTTACCTAAACTTATAGTAGGTTCCTTAATTACATATGTACAATAGAAGGGGTTGATTGGACTCTGCTACTGCTGGAAGAAGTCCCCAGCACTAGAGGGTCCTCATGGAGAATTTCAAGACTGACGAAAAAAATAGGAAAATCTGCTGAATGATCAGATATTTTCGTAAATGGGACTATTTCTCAAAACTGCCGAAATGTCAGATTTGCCGGGGAATTGGATGCCGAAGAATTGGACTTTTACTGTATTTAGAAATTCCTTTTTATTTTCAAAGCATTTTCCCTTGAATAGCCCAAATGTAAACACATGATTTATGGATCGTTGATGCAATCAGGATATCCTTTTCAGCAGCCCTTGTTTGTCGTTTTAGTTACTGTTCTGGTTGCTGGGCACCTTTATTTTCTTCTCTTTTATTTTCCAAAAAAAAATTAGAAATTCCTTTGTATTTTCAAAGCGTTTTTCCTTGAACTGCCCGCTTGTAAACATGATTTATTGATGTCACAGTTTTCATCAGTGCATGAAATATTTACTCTTTAACCCCTTCGTGCCCTGGACGTATGTGTTTATGTTTGCAAAGCGCTCAGTAATGCCGCCCATAACATAGCCTTTTACATCGCATAACATCTGTATGTATTGGGATGTGGTTTATTGGCCCATATGCATTCTCTGAGCCTTGTTTACCCCTCTGGAAAAGAAAAATAAGCCCCACCCACCAACCAGTGACAGCTCAGACAAATGATGTCATCTGAAACTGCTGCTCACCATAGAGTTTTATCAACACCTACTTTGTGCTTGGCTCTCAGTTAGCGTTTGGCACTCAAGGACGTAGGATTATGTCGATAGTCATATCCATGCATTGCCACATTGGGAATTTATTGAGTTTTTTCTGTGTCTGTGTTCAGGAATATGTAGCCATGTCAGACAGTAGTGATGAATATTCTGATGCATCGTATGTGCTAGAGGAGTCCAGTGAGGACGATAGTATTGACAGTGAGTTATCACTACGTAATAATGAATTATTAAGGGAAGTTGACCCGATTGAGGAGAGTGGGTGAAGGTTTCTGGTGGACATTTTTGCAGACCAACGGTAAGATGCCATTCCTGCCTTCAGTGATGGTGCTGCTTAGGATATGAGGCCCCCTACTTTTGCTACCCCTGGGTCTGCGTTTAGTAATTTTCTTGAAGAAGAAGTGATGTTAAAATTGTGTTCATGGGTGAATGAGAGGGCTGACGTGTACTGGACTGTGAATCCTAGTAAACGTAAAGTACATGGCCTAAAATGCAGACCAGTTACTACTGATGAAATGCATGTTTTCATAGGACTATTGATGGTGATGGGGGTGCTACAGTACCCAGATTTGCACATGTACTGGTCTCAGTGTGTTATGGAGGCCTCAAAATATTTTGTAGTGATGTGATGAGCAGAAACAGATTTCTTACAATTTTGAAGTTCCTGAGGTTTTCCTCTGCTGCGACTGTGAAGAAAAATGACCAACGCACCAAGATTGAACTTTTTTTGGAGCTACTGAGGAAGAGATGTCAGTCAGTGATGCGACCAGGCAAGCATGTTGCAATTGATGAGGCACTAATTTTGTGGAAGGGATGTCTTGCATTTAGACAGTTCATAAAAACAAAAAGAGCACCATTTTGGCATCAGAGTGTTTGTACTGTGTCCCTCTGGTGATAGGTGTGATGGCTATTCCTGGAATTTTGAAATCTGCTGTGGCAAGGGAGAGTTCAGAGTAGAAGACCCCACAGCAAAAACCTCACCATATCAGAAGACATTGTTGTGCACCACATGAAGGATTTATTAGACCATGGTCGACATATTGTGACAGATAACTGGTATACCAGTCTCCGACTAAGTGATTACCTGCTAACACGTAACACCATGATGACTGGGGTAGTGAGAAATGGTAGAAGATCTCCCAAGAGTATTATGACAGAGAAGTTAGAGAGGCATCACTCAGCGTTTGTGAGACAATGAAATATGCTTATTGTGAAGTACCATGACAAAAAAGAAGTTACAGTACTTACCACAAAATATGCAGCTGGCATAGTTGAGAAATGTAAGACACACTTTGGAGAAAAAACTGTGTTCTACAATAAACCCCAGTGGGGGTGAGGTTAGTCACTGACCTGATAAATATGATTATTTATGAGTGTGTTGTCCCAGATGATTGGCTGAAGAGTGTAATTGTAAATGTGTATGAGGGCAAGGGTGATGCCCTGGAAAGAGGAAATTATAGAGGTATAAAGCTTTTAGATCAGATAATGAAGGTAATGGAGAGAGTTTTAGAAGGTATGTTTAGAGAAAGAGTGAATATTGATGAGATGCAGTTTGGGTTTATGCCAGTTAGGGGGACCACTGATGCCATATTCACTGTTCAACAGCTTCAGGAAAAATATATTGGCAAGGAAAGGGATCTGTAGTTTGTTTTTGTTGATTTGGAAAAGGCCTTTGACAGAGTCCCTAGAGAGGTGCTGAAGTGGGCAATGAGAAAGCCTGGCTTGGAGGAGTGGTTGGTTAGGAAAGCTTGGCTTGGAGGAGTGGCTGATTAGGGTGATTATGGCTATATATGTGGGTGCTCGCACCCAGGTAAGAGTGAATGGAGATTTGAGTGATAAGTTTTCCGTTAACGTTGGTGTGCATCAGGGTTCAGTTTTGAGTCCCATGTTGTTTATCATGGTACTTGAAGCCCTCTCACTTGACTTCAGAAACAGACTCCCATGGGAGATGTTGTATGCTGATGATTTGGTGTTGATTGCAGAGAACGAAAGGGAGGTGGAAGAAAGATTTAGGAAGTGGAGAGATGGTATGGGGCACAAAGGCTTAAGGGTAAATGCAGATAAATAAAAGTGATGAAATCTAGGGTTGGTGGCGGTACTGTCAAAGACGAGGGAGAGTGGCCATGCGCAGTTTGCCACAAGGATGTGGGATATAATTCCATCTTGTGCTGTGTTTGTGATAAATGGGTGCACAAGAGATGTAGTGGTATCAGAGGTAGACTGCGAGATAATGCTGATTTTATGTGTAAAGCGTGTCGGGGAGAGCAGGTGGAGATTGTCAGGCGTGAAAGTATTGAACTTGCTGGTGAGTCTCTTGAGTGTGTAGAAGAGTTTTGTTATTTGGGAGACATGTTGTGTGCTGGAGGTGGGGCTGGAGCTAGCTCTGTGGCTAGGGTGAGAAGTGGTTGGAAGAAGTTCAGGGAGCTCTTGCCTCTCCTGACATTGAGAGGATTCTCCTTACGTGCTAAGGGGTCTTTGTATGCAGCATGTGTTAGGAGTGTAATGCTGTATGGTAGTGAGACCTGGGCAGTAAAGGAGGAGGATGTTTGCAGGCTCAGATGTACAGAGATCACAGTGATTAGGTGGATGTGTAGTGCATCCATGCATGCAAGGTCTGGGAGGGCTGGGTTTACAATGGAAGAGTTGAGAGGTAGGATGGGACTGGAGTGTATTGGTGTTGTGATGAGAAGAGGTAGATGGAGATGGTTTGGGCATGTGCAGAGGATGGGGGATGATAATTGGGTGCAGAAGGTGAGAAGTGTTAATATTGGGGGTGGGGTTATGAGGGGTAGACCGAGAAAGACATGGGACGAGGTCATTAAGTGTGACCTCAGGGTTAAGGGACTGAACAGGGAGGCTGCAGTAGATTGTGCAACATGGAGAGCCGCCATTAGGTGACCAAGGCCGACGCATGCAAGCTTGTTGGAGCCTTTGAAAACGAAATGAAACAGTAGTAGAATGGGAAGCTTAGATATGGCTGACCAATTGCTGGAGCCATATGCTTTTCAAAAGAAGAGGCATGCCTGGTTCAATAAGCTTGGGATTCACTTCATTTTTCGCATTCTCCTAAATTCATTCATTGTGTACAGAAATGGATCTCGGTACAAAGGGGACTCTCTTCAGTACACCCATGGACCAAAGTTTCGGCACCCCCTGGACAGGTATTAAGGCTAAGTCAGGGTAGCAGATGGAACAGACGTTCGGACAAGCTAGTGTATCAGGGTGGTAACGAGACTAAGGTTCACTTTTCATGAGCTCAGTCTCAAATTTTTCGTGAGTCACCTACGTTTTCCACCGACAGGCTTCTACAATTTCTTTCCAATACTCTTCATCTGCCCCTTATATAACCCTTTCATGCTCCGGTGTTATACTTCACATCTGTTAACTATTATTATGTGATTTTATTCAGATTACGGAGGGTCTATGGAAGTCAGCAGAATTATTTAGTCAGTCTGTAGCCTTTTACCTTCCCCACAGCCTTCCTAGGCTGTATAAAATCGTCTGATGATAGTCAGAAGTTACTAAATGAGTCAGGATCCTGAAAGGTTATTGACAGCTTTCATATAGTTTTTTTTTTTTTTTTTTTTTTTTTTTTTTTTTTTTAATGCATAGCTTCCATATATAATTTTAACCATGTCTCAGTGCCATAAACTCTGAGTTACTAGGTGCTTGTTCTATGTTATATACTTAGTTTCACAAACTGAGCATCTGAGCGAAAGATTTTTTTTTTCTTATTTACATGTGATACAGCGATCTAGTTCATGACCATAGACTAATGTATAGTTTATTAAAATTATAAGACATAATAAGCCGTTATATATCTTAGCCAATAAATATGTTCAAACAAGTAGGGTTTACATATTTGTTTTATTGTTGATTATATCAATACCTTACTTAAAGCATCTGCTATACACATTACCAATTACATTTTTATTAAGTTTATTTGTGCAGAGATAATTAAATACAGTAGCCTATCCTTGTGTCAACAGCTTAATATTTTGTCCATCCCCCTTCTGCATCAATAACCTCCTGCAGACGATCTGGTACAGAGTCTACTAGCTTGCTGCAAATGTCTGGGCGTCGTCTTACGGCCTCCCATACTTCTCTGGCCTTTGCTTCTACGCATTCCTCTGTCATCTCGGGAACCTCCCATTCCTGGACCATAATCCCCCAAAGATTTTCAATGGGATTGCAGTCACATCCCTTTGTAGGCCAATCCAGTAATCGAATTTCTGGGTGCTGTGCAAACCACTGTGTGACTGCTCGGCTGGTGTGTATGGGAGACCGATCCTGCACCATTGTGATGATATCAGGCTCTGCGAGGGCGTATGCACGAATAGACGGCAGTAAAGAGGTTTCCAATATATTAATATAGTCCTCGCTGTTAAGGTGACCATCAATTTTTACCAGTTCTCCAGGACCACCCCACCACATCCAGCCATGAAATGACACCGTGACTTGGCCACTTCTTCCCCTCTCGTTTATATGTCTGGCCTCATACCTAGAGTTTGCTGGTCGCCAACACTGCCTGCCATTCGCTGTCACAGAGGAGAAGCATTTCTCGTCCGTGAAAATCACATTTTGCCAGAAGTCATGGCCACGATGAACATACTGTTGAACGAATTGTAGTCTCGCTCTCCTGTTGGCTTCTGTCAGCACCTCCTTTATGGCTGGAACATAGCAGTTCAGTCCCGCCTCACGCATCCGGCGTCTCGTCGTTACAGGGTGACAGTGGAGGGCCAGGTCTCGTGTCAGAGCTACTGATGATGATCTGGGTGCCTGGGTGACAGCAGCAAGGATGCGCTCGCAGTCTTCTTGGGAAGTGACACGAGGGCGGCCAGATCTCGGTCTTGTTTTAACATGCCCCTCACCTGCAGGGATTGAAAAATTATCAATCAGTTGAAATATATGTGATAAGTAATATTGTATTATAGTTGTAAATTAAAGTATTTTTTTACATTTTGATGAAATGGTTCGTAACTCTAGAAAAGGATGAAAATGCTAGCTTTGGTTAGTTAATTTGTAAATAGGATTTTGCGGCATGTGGCATTTTTAGTCTGTCAGAAATTTGCAGAGGCTGCCTGACACTTCCCTACCTACAGCTTGGTGATGTAATTCTAGGTCGAGAATCCTCTTTTGAAATTATTCTCATTCTGTTTGCCAGTCCATTTTGCCTAACAAATCGCAAACTTAGAAAATTAAACAACATTATTTAAACTATGTATTTTCCCCACCTCACGCGAGTAGAAAGGTTAGTTTAGACTCAGTTCGTCGAGGGTTGAGGGCGAGAGGGCCAGGAAGAATGAGAGGGGGGAGGAGAAGTGAGGTTTAGAGAGAAGGGAGCAGGAAGGGGAAGGAGGGAGTGGGGAGGGGGGAGGTGGAAGGGAGGACGAGAAGGGGGAGGGGGAGGAAAGTTGGGAGCGGGTGTAGGAGAGACGGGGGCAGGAAGGGGAAGGAGGGAGTGGGGTGGGGGGAGGTGGAAGGGAGGATGAGAGGAGGGGAAGGTGAGGAGAGTTGGGAGGGAGTGTAAGAGGCGGGAGCGGGAAGGAGGATGTGGGGAGGGGGGAAGTGGAAGGGAGGATGAGAGGGGGGAGGAGTGAGTGAGAGTGATTAAAAGAAATATCTACTGGCGGCGCAACAGCCAGGTCATATGCCGCCGAGCAAGGAGAGGAGAGGAGGGACAGCAAGCACAAGGGATACAGAAGGAAAGGAGGGACAGGTGAAGAGCGGAAAGTGATTGACTCGGGACCAAAGGGGCGCCAAAACCCTTTGAGTATCGTCCACACTTCTGTAGATGATAGCCCCCTACGGGGGAGGGGAGGAGGAGAGTTGGGATGGGGGGGGAGGAGAGTTGGGATGGGGGGGAGGAGAGTTGGGATGGGGGTGGGAGGAGAGTTGGGAGGGGGGGGAGGAGAGTTGGGATGAGGAGGAGGGGAGTTGGGAGGGAGGGGAGGAGAGTTGGGAGGGAGGGGAAGGAGAGTTGGGAGGGAGGGGGAGGAGAGTTGGGAGGGGGGGAGGAGAGTTGGGAGGGGGGGGAGGAGAGACGAGAGGGGACTGACAAGACTGAAGGGATGGAACACAAACGACTAGGAAGGACATCGAAACTATTACTGAGCTATTGCACCTTACGGGGCAGTTTGATTCTACACTACTCAGGCGAACCTGGGCATTCACGCTCATATATAATATTACACACTGGAAAGTCTCTTATGTTATATTTTGGATAATCCAGTATTTAGTTATTTCCTAATTGCATTGAAATGGTTTCACTTTGACTGAGGTGACATTTAACGTATTTCTCATTAAATATTACTACATTCTATTACTCGATTCATGCTCACCTTCAAACCTCCTTATCCATCGCCTGACAGTGTTCTTGCTGATCCCCATGAGCCGGCCTATTTCACTAATTGAGGTTCCAGCTTGATAGTGGCCCACTATCAGGGATCTTCTTGTTATCACCTCCGGCCGATTGGCTCGAGTGTTAGGTGGGCGTTGCCACGCACGGCCTTGTCGAATATCCATTTCTGATTAGTCTATGACCATGAAATAAATCCCTCTATCACACGTAAAAAACAAAGAAAAAAATTTCGCTTAGATACTCCGTTCGAGACATTATTTATTATGAAAGAACAAGCACCAAGTAACTAGGAGTTTATGGCACTATGAGGCATGGTTAAACGGAATTTGTGATATAAGCATAATAAATAAATAAATAAACATAAATTATTTGCTTTTTTAGTTAGTTCTTTTTACGGGGTGGGGCACTAACCCACCACCAACCCTTTTAGTCGCCTCGTACGACAAGCAGGGATACTGGGGGAGTATTCTTGAAACCCCCCTACCTGAGGTGGTTTGGACATGTGGAGAGGATGGAGAGTGAAAGACTGACTAAGAGGGTGTATGTGGGTGAGGTGGAGGGAGGGAGAGGGAGGGGTAGACCGAGGATGAGGTGGAGGGATGGAGTTGAGAGGTATATGAGGGAGGGGGGGGTGAGTTGGGGGGAGGGGAGTCAAATGGTGGGTGACAGAGTGACTTGGAGGCGTTTTGTCTGCGGCCACCCTTTGCGGGATTGGGGCGTCGGGCTATAGATAGATAGATAGATAGAACATAAATATCAGACATGTGAAACCCGTCACTAACTCTTTCACGATCCTGACGCCTTTTAGCAGCTTCTGACTATCATCAGACGATTTTTCAATGCTCTTCTTCTGTCCCGTATTTAACCCTTTCATACTCCGGCGTTACACTTCACATCTATTATCTAGCTATTATTATGTGATTTTATTCAGATTACGGAGGGTCTATGGAAGTCAGCGAAGTAATTTAGTCAGTCTGTAGCCGTTTACCTTCCCCACAGCCTTCCTAAGCTGTATAAAATCGTGTGTGTGTGTGTGTGTGTGTGTTAGTAGGAGTATTAGAAAGCCTTATTACTATTGACCTTTGCCTTGTGACCCATACCTTTGACATGAATTATTGATATGAATTATTTTGTAGATTTAGTAGGAGAGCAGGAGAGTTAGTAAGAGTAGGAGAGTTAATAGGAGAATAAGAGAGTTAGTAGGAGTGCTAGTAGGAGTGTTAGTAGGAGTGTTAGAAGGATGAAAGAGGGATGACGGAAGAATAGGATAGGAAAAACTGAGAGTAAATAATTATTTTGAAGAGAAAGTCAATGATAGGATTGTTAGAAGAAGTGTTAGGAGTGTTAGAAGTGTTAGAAGGTGTTAGAATGGGTTAAAGTCTATTTGAACTGGCGGTGCAAGCGAAATCTAAGCGCGTGGTGAGTGTTGTGGCTTGTGACTGTTGGCTGGCAATGACGCGGCCAGATGCCAGCCATAGATAGATAGATTGATAGTTAAGACAGATAGATAGACAGACAGGTAGATAGATAGACAGACAGACAGATAGATAGATAGACAAACAGACATACAGACAGACAGATAGATAGATAGATAGATAGATAGAGGGAGGGTATGGTGGGTGGGGGGAGAGCCTTGGTAGACAGATAGATTCTCTGTCTGTCTGTCTGACACACACACACAGTATTCTGTCTGTCTGTCTGTCTGTCTGTCTCTCTCTCTCTCTCTCTCTCTCTCTCTCTCTCTCTCTCACACACACACACACACACACACACACACACACACACACACACACACACACACGATTTTATACAGCTTAGTAAGGCTACAGACTGACTAAATAATTCCGCTGACTTCCATAGACCCTCCGTAATCTGAATAAAATCACATAATAATAGTTAACAGATGTGAAGTGTAACACCGGAGCATGAAAGGGTTATATAAGGGGCAGATGAAGAGTATTGGAAAGAAATTGTAGAAGCCTGTCGGTGGAAAAAGTAGGTGACACGAAAATTTTGAGACTGAGCTCATGAAAAGTGAACCTTAGTCTCGTTACCACCCTGATACACTAGCTTGTCCGAACGTCTATTCCATCTGCTACCCGGACTTAGCCTTAATACCTGTCCAAGGGGTGCCGAAACTTTGGTCCATGGGTGTACATAAAGGATGTCAGTCCGCAGTGGTTGCATGAGCATAGTTGTGGTGCTGAGGCTCTCATCAGACAGGAGGAGGCCATGAAAAAGAAAGGGCCTATGAAAGCAGTCAAAGTAAAAGAACTGTGTCCTGCCTGGGTCCACCATGAGAAGTCATGGAAGCAAAAGAAATGCTGAATGTGCACCAAGAAGAAAAAGAAGAAAAAGGACACTGTCTGTTACTGGCCTGGGTGCCCTGGGGATCCAGGTCTGTGCTCCATGGACCACTTTAAGGTGTGGCACACTGAAATGGCAAAGGAATCACAGCCAGGGCCAAGTGGTGTGTCACAAAAGCCAAGAAAAAACTAGAACACTCCAACACTTTCTTCATCAAGCCCCAACACTATACCCTACGACTTGTAGTATGTAAGATGTGTGTATGTAATGAATATATATGTTATATTGCATTTATAAGGATAAGGAACATAATGACACTTTACTGAAGACGGAGTAAGTATTTTCTGTTAAGTATTCTTTATGCACATTTATGGTCAGGAGGGTGGGATGGATGGGCTGCGTATGCCCTGCCGCTTGGGCGTGAAGGGGTTAAGGCTTTCAGAATTATTAATATTTATTTAAAGATTATTATTATGTGTTCCATGATGGGTTAGATGTTCAGTGGTCAAACATGAAATATTTTTAGTAGAGTTGCTTAGTGGTCCACACTGTTTTGTACCTCGTCTGATAGGCAAGAATCTGTATTTCAAATGACGGTGTTCACTTCACCTATGACTGTAACACATTAATCTAAGTCTAAAACAGTTTATAAATCAACCTAAACAAAATTTAAGTCTAAAATATCAAAATCTGTAAAAAAAAAAACAAAAAAAAACAAACAAACAAAAAAAAACATCGTAAAACCGGGAGTAGGCCTACGATAGGCAGGGTAGGGTGGTATGTCTACTCCCATCACTTTTCCAGGGCATCGTATCTAGGGTATCATAAATCAAGGTTTACCTGTACTTAGATTTGGGGAAAGCCTTTGGCAAGGTACCCCATAAGTGATTAATATGGAAACTGTAGCACTTAGGAGGACTGAAGGGGAACCTCTTAGAGTGGATGAGAGACTTCATGAGAGACCAACAGATGATGACAGCAATAAAGGACAGGATGTCAGGTTGGAGGGAAGCAACAATAATAGTCCTGCAGGGCTCAGTTGTGGCACCAGCTGTGTTCCTGATTTATGTAAATGATATGGTAGATGGAATGAACTGTCATGCAAGTTTCTTTGCAGATGATGCAAAGGTCATGAGGAGAGTAGAAGTTGACGAGGATTGCAAATAGCTGCAGGAAAATCTGGACAGGACTTACAATTGGAGCTGGGAATAGGAAATGAAATTCAGTGCAAAAAACTGCAAAATATTGGAAATGGATATAAGTATAAGAGACCATCACTGAATTAATCGATAGGAAAGGAAGCAGTCACAAAAGCTAGAGGAGAGAAGGACCTGGGAGTGTTGGTCCAGGGTTTTTTGTCACCTGAAAAACATTAAAAAGATTGTCAGAGAGAAATATAAGCTCTTGACACATGTAAGAGTGGCATTTCAATACATGGATGAGGAGATGATGAAAAAAATTGATAGTGGCTATGATCTGCCCCATGTTAGAAAATGCGGCAGTGGTGTGGTCCTCACATTAAAAGATATATATGAACAAGATTGAGAGAATACAAAAAGCAGCAATCAAGATGGTCCCCAGCCCAGTAGATCAGTCGTACAATGAAAGACATGAAAAGCTGGGTCTGTCTTCCTTTGAAAAAAGAAGAGAGGGGGATGGCATGACTACAGTGTTCAGGGCCATGATGGAAGTTGACAAAATTGACAGAGAAGATGTGTTTCTATGGGATTGGGGAGCAATAAGAGGACATGGTAAGAAATTAAAAAAGACAAGTTGCTTGAAGGATATCAAGAAATACAGTTTTCCTACAGATGCATTGACCTGTGGAATAGGCTGGACAGAGAGATCATCCAGTCCAAAAACTTATATGAGCCTAAAGCAAAGTTTGACTGGTTGAGATACAGAGACAAGACCCCACCAGCATACCTCATTTCCTGTATATCATAACTAGGTAAATACACACACACACACACACACACACACACACACACACACACGTATATAAATTGTCATTTTCTTTTCCAGGTGGAGAGGAGGTGTTTTCCAATCCTTTAGCTCCTCCCGGGGAAGCTGTTATAGATGACCGGTAAGAACAGTTTTACATATTAATGGATGTTTGAAATCAGATGTGTTGAATGTGTTTTTTTTTTTCATTTCTGTAGCCTAATGTTTACTTATTCCCCATGTAAAGATAGAGAAAGCATCCAAAAGAAACAAGTGCAAAAACCTTGTACTGTGAATGTGAACTCCAATGCACATACCAACAGGATTCCATTCTCTTTTTATGTATGTCATTTACACCCAGTAAGAGTAGGTAAAGTACAGGGAAGAAATGAATAAGAAAGAATTGGACAAGCTTTATGCACATATTCTTTAAATTAAGGTTTTCAGATATTTAATTCTTTCACTGCTTGTAAAGGTGGTTGGTGGTGGCAACTATTATCCACTCATTTGATGTAGTGCTGCCTACTTCTTCCTTCACCTTTGTCATTCATTTTCTGTGTCTGCCCTCCTCTGTTCCTATTTCTCCCATCTCTCCTGTCACTTCTTATTACTCTTCTTTCCTTCTGAGTTGGCTTTACATTGAGTGACAAGCCTAATTGTTTCCTTTAAGCCAGGAAACCATTTACAATGCTGGATAGTTACGATATAACCAACCCATATGTGTTCCTTACATGTCAACAAGTGGGTTGGTGGAGGAATAGTGCCCCCTCCCGTAAAACAACCTACTCAAAGACAAATGGCCACCTCTTGTGGGATTAGGGTAGATGGCTGTAGATTGGTAGATAGATTTCATGTAAACCATGTAAATAACCTTTAAAGCTGCTGGTGTCATTTTATGCCCTTGAAGTTTTCCTCAGGTGACATATAGGAAATATACATGTTTCATTCCCACCCACCCCACATGATGCAGTTTTAGTGATCTAAAAAAATTTTCTGTTATGTATGTTCAATATGCTTATTACTACACCTAGAAAATGTTGGTACAGTAATCTCCCATTTATCAGGACGCCCATTATTGTTATGATCAGTAACCTGGGTGCTGTGATGTGGCTGTATAAATCATTATAAGTACACTTTTCCATTTTACCGGGATAAAATGCTTGCATCCGGGAGGAAATTATGGCTGTGCCAACATTTTTGGCCGCCCAGGTGGGTATCGCCTGGTGGTGCTTCGCTGTCTGGCATTGTAGTTCACCCAGTGGCTGCTAGAGGCCCTCTCAGCCATCCCAGTATGTGTACATGTGCACATGTATGTACATATGTGTGTGTATTTATGAGTGAGGGAAAGATTGTTTATGCATACATATGAGCATGTTTTGTGTTTGTGTATGAGAGAGAGAGAGGTGAAAATGAAGGTGAAAGTGAAAATAAAGGGGAATGTGAAAGTAAAAGAAGGGCAGGTGAAAGTGAAGGAGAGTGAACGTAATAGTAAAGGTAAACGTGAAAGTGAGAAAGTAAAGATGCACATGAAGGTGAAAGTGAAAATGAAAATGAGAGTAATAGTGAAAGTGAGTGTAAAGGTGAATGTGAAAGTGAATATGAAAGTGAATGTGAATATCAAAGTGAACATGTAAGCAAAGGTAAAAATGAAGGGGAAGGGGAAGATAAAAGTGATGACGAAGACGAAAATATGTGAAGTTAATATGAGAGTGGAAGCGCCCAGTGTGGAGAGAGAGAGAGAGAGAAAGAGAGAGAGAGAGAATAAATACAGTAATGACATAAGCAGTGTTCCTTTGAATAAACCAACGAGGAGATAAGGCATAACATGGCCCCTCCTCTCTCTCCTTTTCCATTCCCTCCCTCCCGCCTTCCCTCCTCCTCTCTCCTCAGAGAACGAAAGAGAATTGGTCCCTCCTCTCTCTCTCTCTATCTGTCTCTCTCCTTCTTCATCCCCTTCTTCCCTTCTCCTCCCTCTCTAAGGGGGAGAGAGACAGAGACAGAGACTAAATACTGTACAGGAATGAGATGGGCGAGCTTAGCTATCACCAAGCCTCAAACTTTGCATTTCACATCCTTTTAGAAGTCCAGGCGCAAATTAGACAGATGCAGTGCCAAATGGAAGGCACTGGGCTTCCCTGGCATGCTGATGTAAACCATTCGATGGGTCTGCTGGACCATGGTAATTGCTTGGCTGTGGTTTATAGGTCTGTTTGACCAAATAGAGTAGTGTAAAACAACAGGAACAAGTGTTGTACGAAGTTCTGTAGTGGCCTTTTATGTTGGCTTTCAAAGCTGGGTTTTGTATGAAGGGGGGCCAGAAGAAAAGTCCATTTTCCGGATATACCTTTAGAATTTATGTTGGATAAATGGGGTATTACTCTGTTTGCCATTTGTTAATCCATATACCGTATTTACATTTAGCTGTATAAATTTAAACAGTATCCTCTGAATAAAATTGAGTAATTAGGCTTTAACCCGCCCTGTGCTAGCGACTAATATATACCGGTACTGTATGCTGGGCCCTGCATGTGCACTAAATGCCAGCGACATATATAAACATCATCAGTTTGAAATATTTGCCTAAATTCAAAAATTCAATATTGGCGTGAGATATTTGCTAGGGATACTCCTGGACCTGTTAAGGCCTAATATCCACACTATGAGTCATCACTGCATTCCTCCTCCTGCGCGGGGCCCCTCCAACTGAGTCCCATTTGTGAGTGAGTGGGTGAGCACCATGGTGCATCGTGGTATTCCCCAACATGAGATTGACGAGCTTCTGAACGTCCCCAGTGATGGAGAAAGTGATTCTTCCACTGATGATGATGTTGCTGATTGAGACTACATCCAACCTGAGTCGGAATCAAAACAGCGAGGATGAGATTCCATCCCCAAAAAAGGTGAGGTATATGGCTGTCTGCACAGCTGTACCTCACCCTGCACCACCATCACCACCACTACTTTCCACCATTCCCACCTCACCATGCTGCTCTTGCGTCATGGACGATCCTTCTGGTGATGAGGAGTACGAGGCCAATCCCTCAGGTGAGCATCGGTTGCCTTCGTGGGTAGGATTGCCCTGGAAAACCCAGAGGAATGAGGATGAACTATTTATTAGAAAGTACAAGGTGAGCAGTGCTTTGTTCTATTCACGTGGTGCACGATGATACCTGCCACTTCCAGCTTCATGCCTCACTGCCTCCCCCCAACCAAGCTCCTCCACCACACCTGAACCTTCCTGCACTTCCTCCTCACAGCTTCAAATGGTGGGGAAAGGAGCAAAAGGTAAAGTAAAAGGGAAGAGAAAAGGTGGGAGGAAGAAAAGTGCAAGTCGTGGGGAATGTGAGGAGGTAATTTTGTATTCCCCAACCAACTACTGAATTTCTTCATCTTCTTGACTGTAGCACCAGTCGAGCAGGGCAGTACTCCCGAGGTGGATGGAAAGCTGATGACAGGGAGTGCTGGAGCTCCCATTTCATCAGCCCTCAGGACTAGTTCCTGACCATCCCCCTTTGCTGAACTTTTTCAGTGTCTCAGTTACACAGAGAGTAGGCCAGCATGCTCTCCAGTACAAATTTCTCTAACTATCTTCACCAAACTACATGCACAGTACACACTACACTTCCTATTCAAAATTCACCAAAAATGGCGTCAATTCACCCAGCCTCGGAGTCCCCGGGGGGGGGGGACCATAAATGCCCCCGCCATCTGCCCCTCTCCCGGTGACGACTCGAGGTGCCTGGAACCACTGTCTGACTCTCTTCTTCTTCATTTCTGCAACATTCGCGGCCTTTCATCTAACTTTCGCTCTGTTGAGCACCACCTCTCCTCCTCTAAACCTCACCTTCTTTTTCTAACGGAGACTCAGCTGTCTGAGGCAACGGACAGCAAACCCTTTTCTGTATCCTCCTACTTTCTCTATACTCATTTCAAAGCCAAAGGTGGCTGTTGTGTATACATACGCAACGACTTATCTTGCTCTCGTGTTCCTGAACTTGATTCTTCTGAATTCTCCACACTCTGGCTTCGGCTTTCCTGTCATTCTCTGACTAAATATATCTGTGCTGTTTACTTATCCCCTAATTCTACTATCAAAAATTCTTCGACTATCTTACTTCTACGATGGAACACATTCTGTCCATTTCTCCTTTCTCTGAAATCTCCATTCTTGGAGATTTCAATGTTCACCACCACCTTTGGCTCTCCTCTCCTTTCACGGATCCACCTGGTGAACAAGCCTACATCTTTTCTATCCTTAATGACCTAGAGCAGCTTGTACAGCACCCTACCCGTATCCCTGACCGCCTTGGAGAGAGCTCCAACATACTTGACCTCTTCCTCACAACTAATCCTTCTGCTTACTCTGTTAATCTTTTCTCTCCGTTGGGCTCCTCCGATCACAACCTTATTACCTTAACCTGTTCTATCACTCCAGTACGGCCTGTGGACCCTCCAGGGAAACGTCGTCTGTGGCATTTTGGAGCTGCGGACTGGGAGGCCCTCAGGCAGTACTTCTTTGATTTTCCCTGGAATGATTATTGCTTCCATGGCCGTGAGCCATCTGAGTGTGCCTTGCGCATTACGGAGGTTATTTTCTCGGGCATGGAAGCATACATTCCTTTCTCATATCCTTTGACTAACGCAAGAAAGCCTTGGTTTAATCACGCTTGTTCTAATGCTGTCCGCAACAAGGAGAAGGCCTTCAAAAGGTACCAGAGCCAGCCCACCCCTGAATCACATAATCTTTACATTTCTGCCCGGAATCGTGCTAAGTCTGTTCTTCTCTCTACTAAAAATAATTTCATCCATACTAAATGCTCTCAACTCCAACTCGAATTCTTCCCGCTCCTTCTGGCACCTTGCCAAAAATCTTTCTAACAACTTTAACTCATCATCCTTCCCTCCTCTTTTCTACTCTGATGGTTCTGTAGCTATTTCTTCTACTGATAAAGCAGATCTCTTCGCACAGACTTTCTCCTCCAATTCCACCTTAGACGATTCCGGTGCTGTTCCTCCATCACTTCCCCCCTCTGACTTCCTCATGGCTGACATTAAAATTTCTTCAGTTGATGTATTTTCTGCCATCACTGGCCTCAATGCTAACAAGGCATATGGGCCTGATGGGGTCCCTCCTGTTGTTCTCAAGAACTGTGCTTCTGTGCTGACACCCTGCCTAGGCAAACTCTTTCGCCTTTGTCTGTCAACTTGTACCTTTCCTTCTTGCTGGAAGTTTGCTCTCATTCAGCCAGTCCCAAAGAAGGGTGACCACTCCCAACCCTCCAACTATCGTCCAATTGCTTTAACGTCCTGTATTTCAAAAGTTTTCTAGTCAATTCTTAATAGAAAAATTTTAAGGCATCTTTCCTATCACAACCTTCTTTCCGATCGTCAGTATGGGTTCCGTCAGGGACGCTCCACTGGCGATCTTCTCACCTACCTTTCAGACTCCTGGTCATCCTCCTTTCGGGACTTTGGCAAAAGCTTTGCCATTGCACTTGACATCTCAAAGGCTTTCGATCGAGTCTGGCATAAATCTTTAATTTCCAAACTGCCCTCCTACAGTTTCTATCCTTCTATCTGTGCCTTCATCACTAGCTTCCTTTCTGGTCGTTCTATAGCCGCTGTTGTAGACGGCCATCGTTCTTCTCCTAGATCTATCAACAGTGGTGTTCCTCAGGGCTCTGTCCTATCACCAACTCTCTTCCTTTTATTCATCAATGATCTTCTAAGCTGTACATCTAACCCCATCCACTCATACGCTGATGACTCCACCCTTCACCTTTCCATTCGGTTCCCGCAACGCCCATCTCAACAGTTACTTCAAGAAACAAGGGATGAGGCTATGGCACACCTAATGTCTGACTTGGCTCATATCTCTGACTGGGGTAAAAATAATATGGTTGTCTTTAATGCAGTTCTTACACCTATCAACCCGACAAAATCTTCCACAGGTATACCCACTAATGTTTAATAATATTCAGCTTAATCCTGCATCATCCTTGAACATGCTTGGGGTTTCATTTACTCGGGACTTATCTTGGAAAGATCATATTACATCTCTTGTAAAATCTGCTTCCAAGAGATTAGGTGTGCTAAGCCGACTCCGCTCTTTCTTTACCCCTGCACAATTGTTGACTCGATACAGGGGTTTTATCCGCCCCTGTGTGGAGTACAACTCTCATGTGTGGGGAGGCTCCCCACATACAGCTCTTCTCAATAGGGTGGAGTCAAAGGCTTTTCGTCTCATTAACTCTCCTCCTCTTACTGACTCCCTTCAACCTCTGTCTCTTCGCCGCACTGTTGCATCTTTATCTCTTTTCTGTCGCTACTTTAATGGTCACTGCTCCTCTGAACTGTCTGCTTGCATTCCTCCACCTCTACGACGGACGCGTAGCACCCGTCTGGCAGCAAACTCTCATCCCTTTTCTGTCCAACTCTCTAATGCAAGAGTTAACCGTTACTCCCAGTCTTTCATTTATGCAACAGGTCAGCTCTGGAACTGTCTCCCTCTGTCTGTATTTCCTGCTGCCTATAATCTCCAGTCTTTCAAACGTAGTGTGTCCAGGCATCTCAAAATGATCGGATCTTGAATTTGGCTCTCTATTGTATTTTGTTTTTCTCTTGGAGGGAACTGTTACTGCGGGCTCATGGCCTTTGGTTCCTTCTTCCTCGCATTAAAAAAAAAAAAAAAAAAAAAAAAAAAAAAAAAAAAAAGACGGAGGTGGCCCCATTTGTGATGAGGGCAACACCAAAGGAGGGGATGAAGTCACATGGGAGTGGGAAGATGGGAGCAATTTCGTTCCCATCATTCATCAGGTGGTGATACGGCAGGTTGTATTGTGCCCGCGCTGACTCCCACCTCAAGGAGAATTGATTTCTTCAAGAATTTTATTATGAGGGTGCTAATGTTGAGAACTGTTCTCCTCTCTAACACCTGTGCCACCCTCTACCAGTGTGTGGAGTGTGATGTGAGGTTGTGCCTAATCCCATGCTTTGAGGAATCACACCCTCCTCCACTTCTAATTGTTAGAAACCTGTGTTACCTGTGAAAAAAGACCTATGAGTGTTACTGAAATGTATATCCGTCCATCCATCATCCAATCCTATGTTGCCCCATGAGGAGTGTAGGAGCCTGGGGCTAGGCAAGTTGGTCCTGACATTTAAGATGAGAGTGACCAGCCTCACTCATCCCAGAGTAGCATTACATGAACAATAAACCCCAACCACCCCTCGGATATAAACCTTCACGGGCTGAATCCGATTGGAGTGCGTAATTACCCATTAAACCACCAGGCGCCAAAATTTGGTTATATGGTTACCACTCAGCATAAGGAAACCATTTGGCTTGTCACTCAGTGTAGTCACCCACAGGTGGAAGGAAGAGGAAAGAATGAACGAAAGAAAGACAGAAGAGGGAGTGTAAAGTCACCCGTAGGTAGAAGGACGAGGAAAAAATGAAGGAAAGAAAGGCAGAAGAGGATGGAAGGAAAGAAGGATGGAGGAGAGGAAAGGGCATACACCCGAGAGCAGCACTGCATTGCATGAGTGGATGGTGAGCACCCCCACCTACCACAATGTATACGAGGGGTGATTAGAAAGAAATGACAGTGAGTCCATAAACTTTTATTAGCATGAAGAACTATCAAACTATGACTCACATTCCTTCAAAGTACTCCTCTCCAACCTCTATGCAGCGTTCCATTCTCTTTCTCCACTTCATGAAGCAAGCGTGGTACTCTGAAGACGGTATACTTCGGAGTTCTGAATTGACGGTCCGTGCCAAGTCTTGGATGTGATGAAATTGCTTCCCAGCGATGGCAGATTTAATTTTTGGAAACAACCAAAAGTCACAGGGAGCCAGGTCAGGGGAGTAGGGTGGGTGGGGGAGCAGAGTTATACCTTGTTGTTCCAGGTACTGCATAGTGAGGCGAGCTTTGTGGGGTGCAGCATGGTCGTGGTGCAGCAAAAGGCGAGACCGACGGCGGGTTGGTGCGGTGTTGGCCTTGTGTTCCAAGACTTGTGGAAGGACCTGGTCTGTGTAGTATTGGGCTGTGATAGTGGACTTTTCAGGCATCACATCCATGCATATTGGTCCTTGAGAATTGAAAAAGATGGTGAAAAGGCGCTTCCGGCTGCGAAATCCTTCCTTCAAAATCTGAGGTCGAGGGTCTTCATCACCCAACCACATCATGTTTGACTGCTTGTCACGGGTTGTGAAGAATGAAATCCAACACTCATCTCCAGTAGCAACATCTGAGAACCGTTTTGGACCACTTGGTTCAAATTCAGCAAGCCAGACACGACAAATCCTCACCCGTTCAGCCTTTTGCCCATCAGTCAACAAATGGGGTATCCATCGACAACACTTCTTCCTCAGGTGTAATTGTTCATGCACGATGTCATATGCACTCCCATAACTGATATCAAGCTCCAAGGCTAAGAACTTAAGAGTTACAGTTTGATCCTCGTCAATGATGGACCGTGCACGGACAGTTGTTGCTTCGGTCACGGATGTCCGGGGGCGTCCAGAGCGTTGTTCATCTTTCAGTTCAGTTTTTCCTGCTGTGAAAGCACGAATCCAGCGGGAAACAGTTTCCAGGGAAGGAGTAGTGTCTGGTTAAACTTGTAATAATTCCCCTCGAATCTCTGTTGCTTTCTTTCCCAGTTTCCACCTCGTAAAAATGTAGAACCTGCAGCCTTCTTTCGAGTAATCCATGTTTCTGGCCAGAGAGCAAAAACAAGAGTGAAGCATTCACTCACAACAATAAAACAAGAAAAGTCAGGCATACGGCGACAAGTTCAAACTCGTAAGGACAGGCAACTCTGCACTCTCCTTGCTCCCCTACCTCCCATCATTCAAGGTTTTCATGTTATAGCACAAACTGTCATTACTTTCTGATCACCCTTCGTACTGTCATATAAATTAGTGTATGTTATTTCATAATTAACTGTAACGTATAAATAAATTAGTGTAAGTGATTTCATAATAAGTGCAGTGTAAGTACAGTACAATACTTGATGTACAATATAGCTTGTGTAATGTGCCTTGTGCACTGGAGAAAAGACACACATTATGAGTACAATATGCAAGAATAATTTGTTGTGCAAAAAAAAAAAAAAGACACAAATGTAAAATATATATGTGTGGACAAACACTTATTTGAAAACTAGAAACTCCAATACTGTAATATGAACTTTATCGGAAAAATGCCACTTGCTCAACTCGAATGTCGTAGTGCGCCCCCACACATGATTATGCTTGGAGACAGTTCCCACATCATCTGTATACCCTTCAAAATTGTCCCTGGGTCATTTAGGATACTTACCCATGAAGAAAACGAAGATCTCCTATCTCAGCTCGCTGGGTGTTGGGACAGTTGATGAAGTCTACAGGCATTACTACAAACATTTCAGCTGCTCACCGAGAGAGAATGAACCTCAAAATTGACCTTTTAGGCTTTTATGAGTACTTTTATGGTTCTTCTTCATGTTTTCTCATCATTCTTAACCCTTTAAACGCGGAGCGTCGCGTTTGCAACGCTCGGTGAAAAGGACATAACGGCGGAGCATCGCGTTTGCGATTCTAGTAAATTTTGAATAACCGCGGGCAAGCAGGCTCCAGCTGGTATTGTCTATCAGTACCACCACCCTTTAGCTACAATTAGCATACTTTACCTTTGTACTACTGACCTCCGTTGTTGCCAAGTATCGCATTTTTCCCCCCTCCCCTCCCCACCACGGCCCGGCCAGCCTGGCTGTGATACATGGCAGCGCTCTGACTGCTCAGAACTGTAAATCTGCGCTCTCCTCTCACAAGCAATTTATGCTAATAGGAAACACTTGTTTCCCCAGTTGTAACACTAGCTTTCTTTCGCATGGTTTGCCCCTGTTTAGCGTCAGTTTACCGCAGGCTTTCAAAGTGACTTTATGGCGAGTTCTAGCTCTTCCGAGTCAATGCAAGCGGCCGACAGGAACGAGAATAAAGTGACGGGCGTAAGGCAGAATAAAAAGCGCGCCGCGGTGATCTTTTGGGAAGTAATATGATTGAAAATAATGTAGTATACATGTTTTTAGCTGTGAAAATGGAAATGTTTGTTGAGTGATGGGAAGACCGCCGCCGCGCTGCATGTCGGCCGTACGCTCCGTTGATTTTAGCCTTATTTTCAGAGCTTATTGTACAAATACGGATTCCAAACTACCTTTATGTTGTAGTATAAAGTTTACTGTGACAGAATGAGGCTGTGGTAGAGGGGAAACCGGGTTGCTGGAGGTGTGAAAGTGAAGATTTGGTTACCCAACTTTGCAAGTTTCCACAAGTCCTTGGGTAGTCCATGAAGGCTCAACACATGTCTCTGGAGAAAGCTGAATGTAAGTACTATCTGCCATACCAAGTATAATGTTCTAGGGTTAATCTCTGATTTTTGGCTAATATTTTCCTACAGGTACTCAGACCGCGATACAACCCCGCCACTCGGGGGGGGGGGTCGACTGTTCACGGCCACGTTTAAAGGGTTAATCTGTGTAGAAAAAAAGAAGTTGAAAATTCGCCGACATTGCAGGACCATAAAGGTCCCAAGTCAGCTGGCACGCTGTGGGTTAAAATGTTTAAAATAACAACCCTCATTTTTTAAAATATGTGTTTCTTTAGATGTGCCAGTTGGTCAAAACTACTGTTTAAGCACCTTTTAGAACTGTCCTCTAGTTATGTGTCAAAGTTTTTAAAAAATTTACCATCACCCTATGACGTCTGAGGTACGTCTGTGAAGAAAATTGTAAAAGTTTGGGTTAGCCTTGTAATTAAAAAGAAATCACCTTAAAATTTGTTAGTGTCTTACGTAAAATACTATTGTACTTAAGTGATAACCTCTATTTGGACTTCAACAAGGACAGTGACAGCCGATGACAAAATGAAGTTGACAGTTCTGCACCAAAATTTAATAATAAAACCCTGTTTCAAGCTGTTGCGGCAGACACATTCAGTAAATATAGATACAGTTGACCCTTGATTTTGTGAACCCTGAAATAACAGACTTTGGATTTCACGGACATCGTCTTAAGGTCCATTACCCCTCTGGAGAACGGACGATATGGCAACAGTGCACACTGCATCGCAAAGCGTCCACTAGGTGGCCATTAGCACCACCAGTTACTTTGTCTAGCTCATCAGCACCAGTGCGATAGTCATCGTGTCACCATGCCTCCCAAACCTGAAAGGTGCAAAAGGGTGAACCTCAGTGTAACCCAGTAGTTAGAGCTAAATCACAAGTATGAAAATGGTCCATCAGTGGCATGTGTATGTGAGGAGTATGAAGAATAAATAAAAACAACAATCACGTCAGTTGCCCTTGGGTAGAAGCTCAGCAAGTTGGAAACACACGACCTTCCACTTCTGAATCCAAACTGACGTTCTGCCAAAATGTCCATCTCCTCCAGATGTTTTATCCTTCTGTCTTTAACCCCTTAAGCGCAGGGCGTCACTTTCGTGACGCTTGGGAGCAAGGGATCATACCGCGGGGCGTCACTTTTGTGATTCTTTGTTATTTTGAATTTGCCCGGGCTTTCAAGTGGTGGCTTGTATCATCTATCAGTACTGGCAATGTCCAACACTAGTCAGCACTCCTAATCTCATCTGTACTCCCATCCATTGTTGACAATTTAGTCATTTCTCCCCGTTCTTGACTCCCCTCCCTACCTCCCCTCCATTACCCTATCCTCTCGCCTGTCCGGCCGTGCTACACTAAGTAAATCTTCCCTGGAATTTTTCACTGATTTCATCCATTGAAATAAGCCCTATGCCCTATTCTTATACCAAATAATATATACAAGAAAGAAATAAGGTAAGTGAGAGTGCCATACACCTAGAATTGGCTAATTATCACCTGACAACACCTCACGTGCACTCGTTCGCTAATTTTTGCTGTTTATTTCCTCTTGAAATATGCCGTATAATCTATTTTCGTAATAAAAATATATAAAAGAAAGGAAGGGAGAAGCCTAAGTGATATTTACATTCACCTGGAACTACCTAATTTATTATGTATTGTCTTGGTTTCCTGCCAATCATTTCATTGCTATATATTAGCAGGTCTCACAAGGCTGAAGTTGGTAGTATTGCACTCATCCTAGCCAGGTGGCAGGAGGCCACAACTATCAGTTCACTGTTGTCTTTCAAGGTGAAGGTACTGTATGTCGGATTCGCTCCTGCTAACTTCCGCCGCTTTTTAGCCCCATGCAAAGGGCCCTGTGACATTTACCCCATACTAAACCTCGTGTGGAAAGAGGTAAAGGCCTGACAATTGAAAGAGATTGACTACGATCTTTCTGTTGAGTAAAACAGTGCAAGTGGAATTGTAAATAATGTGTAAACAGCAAGTGAAAGCAATGAATATAAGTGAACAGTGGAAAATAGTTTTATAAGTTACTTCAAGTGACAGTGCATAACAGTGTAAATAAAACAGAAATGTAAATAATGTAAATAAAATAGAGAACGTAAATAGAAATGTAAATGAGTAGTAGTATAAGAATACGAGTATATATACTAGGAGTAATGAAAGTGAAAGTTTCACTCTAGCATGTATGAATACTATGAGTTATGAGAGTGAAGGTGAAAGTGATATTCACTCTCAATGCTAGTATACAGGATGAGAAAGTGAATGCTACATATTTTACTGAAAGAAATTGAATCCCACAGTGACAATAAACCACTGTTACTGAAGGAACGTTATGGATAAAGACTGTAGATATATATAAGTGTTATATAGTAATAGAAATATAAACTGTGAGTGTTTTTATGAATAATAAATGATACCACCATTGGTGAACAATTGGAAGTGGGATGGTCATACGTCCTCGTAATTTTCATTGCTTTCACAGTGTTTTTTTTTTTTTTTTTTTTTTTTTTTTTGAGTATGGATTCCAAACTATTTGAGAATCATAGAATAGTGTTTCTAGTGATAATATCAGGCTGTGGTAATCATATTACGAGTTGTCGGGAAGTGTAAAGTGGAGACTTAGTTACCCAACTTCAGAGGTCTCCACAACTCCTACGGTACTCGACGAAGGCTCAACAAACACCCCAGGAGAAAGCTGAAGGTATGTGCCATAAGCATTTGTGATTTTAATACAGCAAACTTGTCTGGAACACGTTCTTGCCGAACGCGCTCGCAATTATACACGATTAGTGCTGGGATATGTATAAGATAGCGTAATATTAAAGAACCATTACGAAAACTGTATATTTATGCAAGAGAGGCCTTTGATAGGCCAAATCCTCAAACATCAGCTCAGCACACACGGTTTGTTTTGATCACGTGATGTGATTCACCGTACTGCTTTTCCTCAGCGCTGTATTTGTAAGTTAAATATTTACAGTACTGTGTGAAATGGAGGGAGAGTAAGAAATTGTTTTGGAAGGAGGTAAAGAAAGTAAGGCAGTGTGAAAGGGAAAATAGTAGGGGAGTGAAAGATAGGAATAATAGATTGTTGGTGGAGAAGAGAGAGAAATTGAGGAGATGGAAGGAGCACTTTGAGGATTTGTTGAATGTAGAGAGTGAGAGCAGTGTGAGTATAAGTGGTTGGGGAATGGCTGGGAGAAGGAGAGATGAGAGGAGGGAGGAAGAGATCAGTAGGTCGGAAGTAGTGGAAGCGATGAAGAAGATTAAGCTGGGAAAGGCCCCAGGAATTGATGGAGTGTGTGGTGAAATGCTTAGGTATGGGGGTGAGATTGTTGTGGAGTGGATATGGAAGTTGTGTAGATTGGCTTGGGAAGAGGGAAGGGTTCCAGAGGACTGGAAATCAGGTATAATTGTTCCTCTGTACAAAGGAAAAGGGGAGAGAGAAGTATGTGGTAACCATAGGGGTATTTGCCTTCTTAGTGTGACTGGTAAAATATATGGTAGAATACTCATTGATAGGGTTAGGCATATGACAGAGGAGCTAGTTGGAGAAGAACAAGGGGGCTTTAGGAAGGGAAAAGGGTGTGTAGATCAGATATTTGTTCTAAGATGTTTAGTGGAGAAGTATCTAGAGAAGGGAAGGAAAGTGTATGCTGCCTTCATGGACTTGGAGAAAGCTTATGACAGAATAGATAGGCAAGGTATGTGGAAGGTATTAAGAATATATGGAGTGGAGGGGAAGTTGTTGAGTGCTGTGAAGAGTATGTACGAGGGAGCTAGGGCTACGGTGCGAGTGGATGGTGAGCTGAGTGAGTTCTTTGATCTCAGTGTGGGACTTAAACAGGGGTGTGTAATGTCTCCATGGCTGTTTAATATATATATGGATGGGGTTGTAAAGGAAGTACAAGGTAGGGCAGTGGATGTGGGGGTGGCCCTAATGAATGAGGGTGAGATTTGGAAGCTTCCGGTGTTGCTGTTTGCTGATGATACAGTATTGTTGAGTGAAGATGAATGGGAGTTGCAAGGTTTGGTGAATGAATTTGGGACAGTGTGTAGGAGGAGGAAGCTGAAAGTTAATGTAAACAAAAGTAAAGTTATGGTGTTTGAGAGGAATGAAGGCACAGAGTGTGCAGTGAGGTTGGATGGTGAGGATATGGAGAATGTGAGTGCATTCAAGTACTTGGGTAGTGTGATGAGTAAGGATGGAACTTTGGGGGATGAAGTACGTGAAAGGGTACAGCAGGGAAGAAAGGTTGTCGGTACACTGAAAGCAGTGATGAGAAATAGGGAGGTGAGTATGGAAGTTAAGAAGTCACTGCATGATGGTATTGTGATCCCTACCCTGACGTATGGAAGTGAGGCATGGACCTTGCAAGAGGGGAACAAGTCAAGAGTGAGAGCAGTGGAAATGAGTTACTTGAGAGGAGCATGTGGAGTGACGTGGAGGGACAGGTTGACGAATGAAGAAGTGAAGGAACGTTGTGGGGTAGATGTGGATGTGGTTGAAAAGATTAGGAGAAATACACTGAGGTGGTTTGGACATGTGGAGAGAATGGAGAATGAAAGACTGACTAAGAGGGTGTATGTAGGTGAGGTGGAGGGAGGGAGAGGGAGGGGTAGACCGAGGATGAGGTGGAGGGATGGAGTTGAGAGGTATATGAGGGAGGGGGGGGTGAGTTGGGGGGAGGGTAGTCGAATGGTGGGTGACAGAGTGACTTGGAGGCGTTTTGTCTGCGGCCACCCTTTGCGGGATTAGGGTGTTGGGCTATAGATAGATAGATAGACTGTTCTGGTAAGTTTATGTGCAAGTAAAGTATTATTAAATAACGTTCAAGCAAGAAATAAAGTCTTATAACCAGTTTTCTGATAGGTGTCAGAATATTACCTTTTTTATTTGTTTGTTAAATATTTGCTGTACTGCTTTTCCACAGTACTGTATTTGTAAGTTAAATATTTACTATTCTGGTATGCACCTGTAAGTTAAAGCACTGAAAGAAAGTTAAAGCATTAAATAAAGCCTTGTAACCAGTTATAGATTACACACAATCGGTGGGTTCCAAGACAATTCGCCATCATGTCAATTCCCTGTCAAAACATGAACGATTCCCCATCAGGACAGTTCGCACCCTGTATGATTCCCCGTCATTCTATAAATATATTAATTGATTAATACTTTTATAAATATACTTATTATTAATTAATCAATACTTTAATAACTATATTTCAGGGGGATCCATCAAAGTCTATGTTGTCTTGTTATTGTTGTGACGGCAAACTGGCTTGACAGCGAATGGTCCAGAAACCATTTTGCTCCCTAGACTCCCTAGGCGTGGTGTTTTGCTGTTGTCCTCCATTGGTGATCAATATGAGGCCCTTTGGGTGGTTGGAGGGTTCATTTGGTGTTGTGGCTTGCAAGTACAGTGCTGCACAGCAAGGCTTCGACGTGCAGGTGCGTGGGCACGGGGCAACATTCCGATGCCGACTGGTTTCGGCATTGGAATGTTGCCTTGTGTTTGGGTGTTTGTGTGTCGGAGTTTTGCTGTGCAGTGCTGTGTTTGTGGGTTGTGACATTGGATGGGCCTTCTGACCACTTGAGGTGCTTCATATTGATTACCAGTGGTAGATGGCAGTGGGGGACCACGTTTGGGAGATCTAGGGAGCAAAATAAGGAGTAGTTAAAACTTACGCGGTTTCACGTCGAACGCACCACGTTAGGAATGAAACCCATGTGTTGGGGGCGAGCTTGCTGTATTCTAGGACTAAAAACTTATTTTTGACAAATATTTTTAGAGAGTCTGTTGGAGTGTGAATATGCCCGTGGGAGCCGCAGGTCAAAGCAAAACAAGCCCGCGGTTTAAGGGTTAAGGATTCTCTTGCACAATTTTGTGACCAAGCTTTTCAGGGACACTAGTATATAATTCAGGGATTCTTCCTTGTTTCCTTCCTTATAAATTGGTAACACATTGGCCCTCTTCCTTCCCCGAAGCACTTTCCCTTCTTACAAAGAACACACAATTAAACCACGAATCTTATCCGCCAGTTGCTTTATACATTCCTTTAGTATCCAAATAGAGATCCCATCTGATCCTGGGGCCTTCCTCACATCTTGAGTTTCCATTAATTTGTACACTTTGTGCACTTCAACTTTTACATCTTTTAACCATACATATCTAGCCATGCCCTCTTCCTCCACAAAATCACTTCCTCTAGTAAAGACTGATTGGAAGCATTTGTTTATTATTTCAGCTTGCATAGCCACATCTATATAGACATTTCCTTCTACTTTCAGCCTGTTGTTTCCATCCTTTTGTTTCAGTTTGCCGTTAATAAACCTGTAAAACAATTTAGGTTCTTCCTTACATTTGTCAGTTATACCTTTTTCAAAGTTTCTTTCTTCCTCTCTACGTTTTCCATATTCATTTCTAGTTCTTTTTTATTCTTCCTTTGTTCTGTCATTACATTTCTTTCTTCATTTGTTCCATGCCTTATCCCTCTCTTTTTTTTGCTGTCATACACCTTCTGTCGAACCAGTCATTTCTTCAGTTCTCTTTCCCACTAACTTTTGGCACATGGTTTTCCACACCCGTATTATAGAAGTCTAGAAATATAGCCCACTTCTTCTGTATCTCTCTTGTTTCCCTGAATTATGGCCAGTCTGCTTCTTTGAAAGATTTTCTCAGTCCCTGTAAAGTTTGCTTTCCCAAAGTTGTATTTTGCATGCCTGTATAGCTCATCTCTTGTCTCTCTGGTTCCTTCTGTCATTTGGAACTCTGTCACCTCATGATCACTTTTTCTTATAGGACACAGATATTTCAGAGATTCAGTTTCATCAGGTTCTTTGGTTAGAATTAAATCAAGTCTTGTTAGTGTGTCTTCACCTCTAAATCTTGTCTCTTCTTTGACCCACTAGGTCATTACATTATCCATTGCTATATTTAACAGTTTACCGCTCCATGAATCTTCACCACTTCCTGAGTTCCTCTCCTCCCAGTTTACCTCTTTACAATTAAAGTCACCCATCAGGATTATGTTGTTGCTTCTCTCAGTCACTTTCTGTAGGTATCTAGCCATGTCTGACAACATCTGATATTCCTCCTCATTCCAAGCTCTTGGTGTAGAGGGGACATATGCTATTGTGATGTCTCTCTTGCCTTTCCCTCAGGTTTCTAGCATCGTGTTTATTACTTCAGCCCTGTCCTCTCGCAGTTCCACATTATCCACATTTATGTTGTTCTTCACTGCCATCATCACTTCTCTTGTGTTTTTCTTTTCTATCTTCTCCATAGTTTGTATTTCTCATCTCGCATTTGGATATCAGTATTCTCTCTTAGCTTGGTCTCCAGAAAGCACACAATGTTTGGCTCATTTACCCTCAAGAAATTGTCTGTATCAAGACTCTCTCTCTCTCTCTCTCTCTCTCTCTCTCTCTCAGGGTGGGAGGGTGGGGGTAAGGTGTAATGGTTTGTGAGTGAGGAATTCCTTAACCCCTTAACCGCGGGGCGTCACTTTCGTGACGCTCGGCTACAATGGATCATACCGCGGGGCGTCACTTTTGTGATTCTGTGTTATTTTGAATTATCCCGGGCTCTCAAGTGGTGGCTTATATCATCTATCAGTACTGCCAATGTCCAACACTAGTCAGCACTCCAAATCTCATCTGTACTCCCATCCATTGTTGACATTTTAGCTATTTTACCCCCTTCGTGACTCCCCTCCCTACCTGCCCTCCATTACCCTCTCCTCTCACCTCCCACGCCGCGCTGCGCTATGGAAATTTTCCCCTTCTCTTTCCACAGATTTCATCCATTGAAATAAGCCCTATGCCCTATATTTTTACCCAATAATATATACCAAAAAAAAAAACAGGTAAGTGATAGTGTTATACTCCAGAAATTGGCTAATTATCACCTGACAACACCTCACGTGCATTCATTCGCTACATTACCACGGTAATTTCCCCTTTGATTTATGCCTTGTAATCGATGTCTGTAATAAAAATATATATCAGAAAGGAAGGGAGAATCCTAATTGACATTTACATTCACCTGGAACAACCTATTTCTTTATTTATTGCCGAGATTTTCTACCTATAAAAAATTAGCCTGTAAGTTAGCAGCAGTAAGCCTAAAGTGTCATTGTCAACCCTTCCCTTCTCAGATAATTTACCCCCTTCGTGACTCCCCTCCCTACCTGCCCTCCATTACCCTCTCCTCTCACCTCCCACGCCGCGCTGCGCTACGGAAATTTCCCCCTTCTTTTTCCACAGATTTCATCCATTGAAATAAGCCCTATGCCCTATATTTCTACCCAATAATATATACCAAAAAAAAAAACAGGTAAGTGATAGTGTTATACTCCAGAAATTGGCTAATTATCACCTGACAAAACCTCACGTGCATTCATTCGCTACATTACCACGGTAATTTCCCCTTTGATTTATGCCTTGTAATCGATGTCTGTAATAAAAATATATATCAGAAAGGAAGGGAGATTCCTAATTGACATTTACATTCACTTGGAACTACCTATTTCTTTATTTATTGCCGAGATTTTCTACCTATAAAAAATTAGCCTGTAAGTTAGCAGCAGTCAGCCTAAAGTGTCATTGTCAACCCTTCCCTTCTCAGATAAGCCGCGGCATTTAGTTCCTTGTCCTCCACTGCAGAGACAACATGTCGCACTCGCGCCCCGCCATTCCTGCCGCTTCTTCGCCCATTGCAAAGGGCCCCGTGACCTCTACGCCAAAGAAAAGTGTTGAGGCAGGCAGGAAAGGCCTCAGTGACTCTGCAGTGGCACGAGAACTTGCTGAATTGTCCATGATAATAATGGACAGTGACTTTGACGATTCGGGTGAATCGTGTGATGAGCCGGGTGAAGTTATCGCGCCAGAAACAGCGACAACAAGTGCTTCTACCAGTGAATTAGTGTCTAGCTCCAAGGGAAAGGAGCCTTTAGTGCAGGAAGGACAAGAATTTGGGAAGGGAGTGAAAAGGCGGCGTGTTAGCCCCAGAACAATGCCCCCATGTGACCCAGCCCGCCATGAGTCACGAGTGCATTCACCTCCCCGTTCCCCAAGCCCCGCTTTACTCATCTCGTCATCATCGTCGGCTGAGTTATCTCCGGAGTCTTTGTCGTCGGAGTCACCACCAGCATCAACAGTGAAGGCCGGCCGTAGAGGTAGAGGTAGATCTAAGAGAGTGAAAAGTAGTGTAGCTAGTAGGGTAAGGGCTGCTAGTGCTGTATGGCAACCTAGGGTCAGTGAGAGTGACCTTGACAGAGATAAGCCTCCCTCTCAGCCAACCTCCACCACCACCACCACCACCAGCCCTCCACCGCCACGCCAGGGAATCCTGGACGCCTTCGCATGGACGGAAGGGTCAGATTTTGTCACCGAAAACCTGGTTTTCAATGAGAGCTCGTCAGGAGTTCAGCCTGCCTTCACTATGGACGAAAATGCTGAGTGTGTCGACTACCTTTTGGCCTTCCTAGATGACGAAGTCATGCAGCACATATGTGATGAGACCAACAGGTTCGAATCACAACGTGCTGCTAGTGGTACAGGTGCAGCCAAGATGCAACAGTGGACCATGCTGGGAGTGCAGGAGCTGTATGTGTTCTTTGCCCTCATGCTTCTCATGCCACACTCCAAGAAGCATGAGTTGGAAGAATACTGGTCCATGGACCCCTTACTACCCTCACCGACCTTCAACAAGTACATGGCCAGAGATCGCTTCCGGAACATCATGGGAAACCTGCACTTTGCCGATAATGATGTACCTTCCCAAACCGACCCACTCTGGAAGATCCGGGAGATTCTGAACAGAATGAAGGATAAGTTCATGTCATTCTTCCACCCATTTCAGAAGGTTGTCATTGATGAATCCTTGGTTTTGTTCAGAGGACGTCTTCGGTTTGTTCAGTACATTCCAAGCAATCGCCATCGCTTTGGAATTAAGTTCTTTGTACTGTGCGACTGTAAGACGGGGTACATCCTTGACTTCGTCATATATTCAGCCAGCACTGTCGATCTCGATAAAACTCACCCCCTTGGCTTCTCAGGCTGTGTAGTGAAAGTGCTCCTAGAAAAGTATTTTGGTGGGAATCATGTGCTGTATACAGACAACTACTATACAGCACCGAAACTTGCCAAATACCTTTCTGAGCACGGCATTGGCTCCTGCGGCACTGTGAAAAGTAATCGTGCCAACTTCCCCAAATTCCCAGAGGCGGGAAACTCGCAGCGAGGAGACGTGCACCTACGCAAGTCTGAGAAGATGCTGGCAATACGGTGGCATGACAAGAGAGTCGTGCACATGCTCACCACCGTACATAACGGGGAGATGAGAGACAGTGGGAAGGTCGACCGTAGGACAGGCGAACCTGTGATGAAACCTGATGCTGTGTTGGACTATAATATCAACATGCGGCTGGTGGACAAGTCCGACATGATGATTGGTGAGATCGACTGCCTCAGGAAGAATACTAGGTGGTACAGGAAAGTTTTTCTGCATCTCATAGATATGACGATGCTGAACGCCTTCATCCTGTACAAGATGAAGGTAAAGCCACCCACGTCCTTCTCCCTGAGGTTGTTCGCCAGGACTTGTGTCCAGCAGCTGCTGGAAAAATATGGTAGGGTGCAAGCAGCAACTCCAAGGCGCCATCCAGTTACACTTCCCGACCGACTTGAGCAGAGGGTGTATATGGATCGGCACAGACTTGAGCTAATGCCTGCCACAGGGAAAAGAAAGGCTGCGATTCGCAGGTGTCAGGTATGTGCGCATACCACACGCCGCACACCTGAGCATAATCGCACCTCTTGGCAGTGCGCTGAATGCCAGGTTCCCCTCTGTGTAACCTGCTTCTTCGATTATCACAGCCAGAAGCAGTTCTAACAGTGCAAGTGTGGAAGCAGAATTATTTGGAAATAATGTGTAAATAATGTGTAAATAGCAGGTGAAAGCAATGGATGTTCAGTTCATATGATTGAACAGTGTATTATAGTTTTATCTTACTGAAAGTGACAGTGAATAACATATTGTAAGTAAAATAGAAGGGTAAATATTGAAAATAGAATAGAAAATGTAAATAGTAATGTAAGTAATTAGTAATATAAGAATATGAGTACAAATAATTTATGTTATAACAGTGAGAGTGAATCCGTGGCTCTCTACGTATTTTACTGACTGAAAAATTGAATGACTTCAGTGACAATAAAATAATACGACTGAAGGAAACTTATGGAGAAAGACTCCAGATATATATAAGTGTGATATAGTAATAGAAATATAAAGTGTGAGGGGTTTTATGAATAATAAATGACAGAGTGCCTAGAGCGAACTAGAGCAAGTGCGGCGATCAGATGCGCTCGTAATTTCCATTGCTTTCACAGTGTTTTTTTTTTTAGTATGGATCCCAAACTACTTGAAAATGGTAGAATAGTGTTTATAGTGTTTGTATCTGGCTGTGGTAATCATATTACGGGTTGTCGGGAAGTGTAAAGTGGAGACCTAGTTACCCTACTTCAGAGGTCTCCACAAGTCCTACGGAAACTGACGAAGGCTCAACAATCATTCCAGGAGAAAGCTGAAGGTATGTGCAATAAGCATATATATTTTTATTATTCTTGGACTAATAACTGATTTTTCGCAAATATTTTTTGAGAGTCTGTCGGAGCCCAAATAACCCCGCGGGACACGCAAGTCATTGGTAAACAAGCCCGCGGTGTAGGGGTTAAGGGGGAGTCAGTGCGAGAAGGGACATTTCCACCAGGGACTTCATTACAGGATCTAGTTTGTATATGCCTTGATTAACCCCTACCTGTGGGTTGACGTTTATAGCCCTCATGATTTTTGGTGAGGAGCAATGCCGGTTGACGTGTATAACTGCAAGCGTCTTCCCATCATCCTTTGAACTTTAACTTACCCTTACTCATCAACGAGACCACCGGTAGACGTGAGGATACTTTCGTTTGAAAGAGGAAGAGTTGATGAGTCTTATGTATCTTTACTTCTTCCTCTGGCTGTTATAGTTTGGCAGATATTAGGGTTTGAAGTAAGGGTATTTTTTCCAAAATCACGAAATCCCCCATAGGGGGGAGCATTCGACATCGAAAAAACTTTGGTACATAGAGGTTAAGGTTGAAATTCTCATACGAGAATTTTTACCATGGCTGTTAGTAACCCTCCTAAGCCTACAACTTCTTTGAGGTAAGGGAAGAAGAAGAAGCCAGTATTAACTTGCACCCAGAAGTCAGAAGTAATAAGGAAAAACCCTCCCCCCTCTCTTGTTCATTCAAGCAGTGTCGTCAGTCATAGTCAGGTAAGATTCTTAAAATATTGTTCATTTCCATTAAATACTTTAATTTCTCTTCCAGGTTGTTAGATTTCGCTGGTGACCGGTTTGATGTCAGTTGGGGTAAGGGGGGCAACCTTTCCAAAATGCTGGACTCATAAGTAATTTTTCCATGAGATTAGTTATTTCTATCTATCTGTCTATCTATTGCCAGATGCCTTAATCCCGTTCGGGGTGGCCACAAACAAATCACCTCCAAGTCGCCCTGTCCCCCACCATTTCACTGCCCCACTCCCAACTCACACCCCCCTCTTTCATATACCTATCCACCCCATCCCTCCATCTCATCCTCGGTCTCCCCCTCCCTCTTCCCCCCTCCACCTCACTCACATACACTTTCTTCGTCAGTCTTTCACCCTCCATCCTCTCTACAAGGCCAAACCACCTCAGTGTATTCCTCCTAACGCTTCCTATCACATTCTAATCTACACCACAATGCTCCTTTATATCCTCATTTGTCAGCCTGTCTCTCCATGTGACTCCACAGGCTCCTCTTAAATAACTCGTTTCCACTGCTCTCACCCTTGACTTGTGTCTTTCCGTGCTCACTTCCCTGCTTCTTGTCACTGCTTTCAAGGAACCAGCAACCTTTCTTGCTTGCTGTACCCTTTCAAGCACTTCACCCTCGAAACCTCCATCCTTACTCATCACACTACCTAAGTACTTAAACGTCCTCACATTTTCCAATTCCTCACCATCCAACCTCGCTGTACATTCACTGACTTCACCTCTCTCAAAGATCATCACTTTACTCCTCCCTACATTCACCTTTAGATTCCGTTACTTACACACTCTCCCAAACTCATCCACCAAGCCTTGCAGCTCTCCTTCGTCTTCACTCAACAACACAGTATCATCAGCAAACAACAGTACAGGGAGTTTCCAAACACTACCCTCTCTCACCAGGGCCACTCCAACATCCACTACCCTACCTTGTACCTCTTTTATTACCCCAGCCATGTACAGATTGAACAACCATGGAGACATGACACATCCCTGTTTCAACCCAACCTTCAAAGAGAAAAATTCACTTAGTTCACCATCCACACGCACTGCAGCCTTAGCACCATCGTACATACTCTTCACAGCATTGAAGAACTTCCCCTCTACTCCATATATTCTTAATACTTTCCACAGTCCTTGTCTATCCACCCTGTCATATGCTTTCTCCAAATCCTTGAAAGCTGCATACAACTTCTTTCCCTTCTCTAGAAACTTTTCCACTAAAGATCTAAGAATGAATATCTGATCTACACAACCTCTTCCCTTCCTAAAGCCTCCCTGTTCTTTTCCAACTAATTCCCCTGTTCTTTCTCTAACTCTGTCAATAAGTATCCTACCATACATTTTTCCTATTATACTAAGAAGACAGATGCCGCTATGATTACCACACACTTCTTTTTCCCCTTTTCCTTTGTACAAGGGAATAATAATACCTGACTTCCAATCCTCCGGGACTCTACCTTCCTCCCAGGCCAGTCTGCACCTTTTCCACATCCATTCTACTACTATCTCTCCCCCCATGCTTCAGCATTTCACCACACACGCCATCTATTCCAGGGGCTTTCCCCAATTTAACTTTCTTCATTGCTTCCACAACTTCTATCCTGCTGATTTCTTCCTGTCTTCTTATCTCCTTCCTTCTCCCAGCCATTCCCCAGCCACTTATACTCGCATTACTTCCATCCTCTGTGTTCAACAATTCCTTAAAGTGTTCTCTCCATCTGCTCACTTTTTTTCCCTTCTCCACTAGTAATCTACCATTTTTATCTCTCACTCCCCTGCTAACTTCACTTCCACCCTGTCTTACTCTTTTCACCTCTTTCCAGAATATTTTCTTACAGTCCCCCCACTTTACACTAAGTTCCTTCCAAATTCCTCATCTGCTCTCTTCTTACTCTCTTTTACTAATCTTTTCACCTCTCTCTTTCTTTCTACATATAACTCTCTCTTCCGCCTCTCAACTTCTTCCACGACCCTATTTCTCATCCATTCATTGTATGCTTTCTTCTTTTGTGCCACAGCTTGTCTTACCTCTTCATTCCACCACGCTGTTCCTTGCACACCCCTCTGTCTTCTCTTCATCTCACACACCACATCACATGCTGCACATATTTCTTCTGTAAATATCCTGCACACACCTTCCACGTCCCCCGTCTGCTCCATTTTATATTTGCCCAATTGTTCCTCCACTTCTCTCTTATACTCTGCCTTTTTCTCATCGTCTTGTAACCTTTCCACTCTCCTTACAAATACTCCTTCTTCATGTCCTTCCTTTCTTCTATTTCTCCATCCTTATTGGACCTTGATTCTAGCCACCACCAAGTAGTGGTCAGAAAGTCCACTCTCCCAACCTCTATAAGCTCTTGCATCCATTACACATTTTTGCATCCTTTCATCCTCACACACATAATCGATCATTGCCTTCCTTTCATTCAGTTCACCACCCACCCTTCTCATCACTTGCCATGTATACCTGTGGATCATTTTGTGCCTGAAGAGGGTATTGGCTATCACCAACTCCGTCCCAGCACAAATGTCCAATAACGCACTACCATTCTCATCTATCTCAGCAGGCACACCCCACTCACGAACTATTTCATCCACCTTCACATTCCCTACTTTACCATTCATATCACCGATCAAAAACACTCTCTTGTTCCTTCCAGACTTTTCCATGCACACTTCCACATTTGTCAAGAACTCTTCTCTCACACTGCTTGCACAATCTTGCGTTGGCGCATACACACACACAATCACCCACATTTGTATTCCAACTTTCAATCTTACCCACACAATCCTTGACCCAACTGATCCATACTCTCTTCTAAATCATGAAATTCTCGAATTGTGGCACGTGCCCAGTTTCATAAGACTGCAATTTAGGCAGTTCCACTGTACAATATTTTATCTATAATCCAGTGCTGAAACGGGAAGTAACCAGTGGTTCTATGCAATATCCAGCTGCGAGGCGTATTAACCGGCTTGTCCAACACGCGTTTGTCCAGCATGATTCGGGTCCAGCACGGAGAGCAAAAATTTAGTATGATTTAATACGATTTAAGTACTGTAAAACGGGTGCGTAAGCATAACACTGACGGAGCTCCAAGAAGTGGACGAAATCCGCAGAGTTCGCCTCTAGCACGATCATCCCTGGTCCAACACGGTCATACTGGACATTCCCGTGACGCTGACAGCCAATCAAAACTTCTGATCAAGTAGCCTCCCCTGCTTGCTATCGTGACGTGATCGTTATGTTGCCCAATGAAAAACGCTTCTACCCTCACGTGATGTTTTGTTTAAATTTCTCCCACCACAGCGCCACTCAGTCGCATAATTCACATTGGACAGTGCTTTTTTCTCGCTGCATTTTCTGCCCTTGCTGCTGCATTTTACCCTGCTCACGATGCCTAGGAAGCCTTCTGAGAACCCCAAGAAGCAGTGGCACCTCCCTCAGGCCACCAAGCTAGAATCCATCGAGAGGCAGAAGAAAGGGGAGAGGAATTTCAAAGGATTTATGAGGGAGGTTGAGGAGGAGCAGCAGCCATTATCCGCTAGTGACGCTAGCAGCCATCCTCCAGGGACCCAGTAGGACTACCTACAGCCTCGGATATCACCTTCCATTCCCAGCAAGCCCACCAACACTAACCTAAAAGGTTAGTTATCATTCATAGTACAGTACCATTTATTATAATTACAGTAGTACCAATATATGTATAGGTATATGGTAGGTATTTAGGGTGACTTCATAGGGTTGCTGACATAATTCATTTTTCCCCATAAGCTCTGTTGTTTGTCTAACATGTTTTTGGTCCAACACGGGACCCATGCATGACAGTAGTACCGTGTTGGACGCGAGGGTACTGTATGTGGTAGCCAACCTGCGCCCAGTGCTGTATTACTATGCTGTATCATTATTGTATTGTATTTTATGCTTAGTTTTAATCGTTTACTCATGGGAAAGTTTTTAGAATAGCGAGCAGAGACGGATAGTAACACAATGCCCAGCTTGACACTGTGTGTTGAGCCAATTGGGGGGGGGGGGGCACTATGCAATGTCTGGTGTTTCACTTTATGTAGCATAGGAGGTAACTGACTTACACCGAATAGTTGAGAGTTCACTGTAGACCCTCACTTTACCGTACCCTGCTAGACTGACAATCAGGTTAACAAACTTTAAGAGCCCTTGGACAAACCATCATACAGTGACCCCTCCAGTTGCGCAGCTGATGTACCATTGAATTTTCCACATAAAGCGAATCTTGTGAATGGTACCATAGAAACCCATGTTTTAACCCCTAACCGCCGGGTGTTGATCGGAACTGTCGAGAAGTTGGTGGCACGACGGCACTGGGTGTTGGTCGGAACCGCATTTGTTTTCATGCCAAAGTTTGAAGTGGCCACCATTTGATCTCATCACAAAGGTTAGGGCCAAGACTCCTGGCACCTCACGCAGGCGTGCCTCAGTCATCCCAGTGACTTAGCCAGGTGCTGAATGATGTTTTCTGAGACTTCTTGTTTGATTCCATTCCCCCTTCACACAAACCCCTTTCCTCATCCACCCGTGTCAAGTCTTTTTCCAAGAACACTACAAAAGGGCTAAGTGATGGTGCTATAGGGCGTGCCTTGGACACCCGTGTGTCAGGTTTATCCAGTAGTGGAGAAGTTATCACCTTGAGAGCGAAGCCAAAGTCGGGGCCGTGCGCACACGCACAAACACATCCTGCTTCGAGTGGCAGAAGTTTATTACCTTTTTCTCGTCCTTACTCATCGACACGACCACCTGCAATCCTGGGTATGCTTTCATTCACAAGACGAATAGTTAATGAGTAATGTGGTCTTTGATTTGTTTCCCTAACTGCTATACTTTCTCAGATATGAAGGTTTGAAGTAAGCATATTTTGGGAAATATTGCTGTACTAAGAGAGCAGCCATGCCTAAATGTGCAGGCACATAAGGGTGTAGGCTAATTGGTATGGTGAAATTCAAAATTTTTCCAAAGTCCCCCATTTGGCTCTCTTGAACATTTTTTACTCCTCCCCTCAGATCATACCTAATACAGTATTTATTGTAGTAAACATGCAATCTCTAGGAACATCACTGGGCATAAAAAAGGGTTAATTAGAGTGTACAAAGTGCCAAATAAGTGGTGATCACTTACCATGACAGGGGATGGAGTGATGCTTGGGTGTCGGGGAGGGGTGTATCCAAGGCAGAGGGGCCAGAGGAAGGGGAATGAGCAGTGTCTCAAACTCATCAAGGGATGAGGCTAGGTCTCAAGCCCCTCAAAGTCGCTCCCACATTGTCATCATTTATAGGTGGTTGCGAGTGGGGCGGTGCAGAGGTGGAAGGCTGGGGAGACTGACTTGGTGGGACAAGCATTAGGGCTGGGGCAGGAGGAAGGTAGGCCATGATGAGGGACTGGCACAACTCTTTAATCTTCACCATGAGATCCGTTTGTTGCCAGGGGATGCAGTCAATGTCAGCTTGAGGTGCATGTAACTTACCTATGCACAACTAACATGAGTGAGTCCTTGAGGCAGTCAGCATTCACCATCACCAGACTCAGTTGCTGTCATGTTGGCCCTGTAACCAGCTCAGCCCTTTGTTGTTTTTGCTTATCTTTGCTGTTTATACATGGTGGCCATGTTGACATATCATTGCACAGGACTTCCGATGTTGGCGCCTGACAAACCACATTTTGGTGGGCCAGTTTCTGGAATTTTCCTGACAAACTAATTCTTTCTTGTGTAACAAGAGTCAGGTTACAGTTTATCTCCGCGTAAATGAGTTATTTGAGAGAAGCATGTGGAGTTACATTGAGAGACAGAATGACAAATGAGGAAGTGAAGGAACATTGTGGTGTGGATTTGGATGTGATAGAAAGCATTAGGAAAAATAGATTGAGGTAGTAAGAGAGAGTAAGAAGAGAGCAGATGAGGAATTTGGAAGGAATTTGAGTGTAAAGTGGAGGGACTGTAAGAAAATGTTCTGGAAAGAGGTGAAAAGAGTAAGACAGGGTGGAAGTGAAGTTAGCAGGGGAGTGAAAGATAAAAATGGTAGATTACTAGTGGAGAAGGGAGAAAAAGTGAGCAGATGGAGAGAACACTTTAAGGAATTGTTGAACATAGAGGATGGAAGTAATGCGAGTATAAGTGGCTGGGGAATGGCTGGGAGAAGGAGAGAGGTGAGAAGACAGGAAGAAATCAGTAGGATTGAAGTTGTGGAAGCAATGAAGAAAGTTAAATTGGGGAAAGCCCCTGGAATTGATGAAGTGTGTGGTGAAATGCTGAAGCATGGGGGAGAGATAGTAGTAGAATGGATGTGGAAGATGTGCAGATTGGCCTTGGAGGAAGATAGAGTCCTGGAGGATTGGAAGTCAGGTATAATTATTCCCTTGTACAAAGGAAAAGGGGAAAAAGAAGTGTGTGGTAATCATAGGGGCATTTGTCTTCTTAGTATAATAGGAAAAGTGTATGGTAGGATACTTATTGACAGAGTTAGAGAAAGAACAGAGAAATTAGTTGGAGAAGAACAGGGAGGCTTTAGGAAGGGAAGAGGTTTTGTAGATCAGATATTCATTCTTAGATCTTTAGTGGAAAAGTTTCTAGAGAAGGGAAAGAAGTTGTATGCGGCTTTCATGGATTTGGAGAAAGCATATGACAGGGTGGATAGACAAGGATTGTGGAAAGTGTTAAGAATATATGGAGTAGATGGGAAGTTGTTGAATGCTGTGAAGAGTATGTACGATGGTGCGAAGGCTGCAGTGCGTGTGGATGGTGAACTAAGTGAATTTTTCTCTTTGAAAGTTGGTTTGAAACAGGGATGTGTCATGTCTCCATGGTTGTTCAATCTGTACATGGATGGGGTAATAAAAGAGGTACAAGGTAGGGTAGTGGATGTTGGAGTGGCCCTGGTGAGAGAGGATAGTGTTTGGAAACTCCCTGTACTGTTGTTTGCAGATGATACTGTGTTGTTGAGTGAAGACGAAGGGGAGCTGCAAGGCTTGGTGGATGAGTTTGGGAGAGTGTGTAAGAAACGGAATCTAAAGGTGAACGTAGGGAAGAGTAAAGTGATGGTCTTTGAGAGAGGTGAAGTCAGTGAATGTACAGCGAGGTTGGATGGTGAGGAATTGGAAAATGTGAGTACATTTAAGTATTTGGGTAGTGTGATGAGTAAGGGTGGAGGTTTGGAGGGTGAAGTGCTTGAAAGGGTACAGCAGGGAAGAAAGATTGTTGGTTCTTTGAAAGCAGTGATAAGAAACAGGGAAGTGAGCATGGAAGTGAAAAAGTTACTACATGACAGTATTGTGATACCAACTCTAACGTATGGAAGTGAAGCTGGGACGTTGTTGGAAGGACACAAGTCAAGAGTGAGAGCAGTGGAAATGAGTTATTTAAGAGGAGCCTTTGGAGTCACATGGAGAGACAGGCTGACAAATGAGGATATAAAGGAGCGTTGTGGTGTGGATGTGGATGTGATAGGAAGCGTTATGAGGAACACACTGAGGTGGTTTGGCCATGTGGAGAGGATGGAGGGTGAAAGACTGACGAAGAGAGTGTATGTGAGTGAGGTGGAGGGGGTAAGAGGAAGGGGGAGGCCGAGGATGAGATGGAGGGATGGTGTGGAGAGGTGTATGAGAGAGGGGTGTGTGAGTTGGGAGCAGGGCAGTAAAATGGCGGGGGGCAGGGCGACTTGGAGGCGATTTGTTTGTGGCCACCCCAAACGGGATTGAGGCGTCTGGCAATAGATAGATATATAGGTTTGGACATGTGGAGAGGATGGAAAGTGAGAGATGAATGAGGAGTGTATATCAGTGAGGTGGGGGGGGGAGGGGGGGGAGGCCAAGGATGAAATGGAAGGATGGAGTTGAGAGGTATATGAGAGAAGGGGGTTTGAGCTGTGGGGAGGGCAGTGAAATGGCGGGGGACAGGGCGAAATGGAGGCGATTTGTTTATGGCCACCCGATACGGGATTTAGGCCTTAATCCCGTAAGGGGTGGCAGCAAACAAATCGCCTCCATGTCACCCTGTCCCACACCATTTCACTGCCCTTCTTCCAGCTCACAACCCGTCTCTCAAATACCTCTCCACTCCATCACTCCATTTCATCCTTGGCCTCCCCCTCCCTCTCCCCCCTCCACCTCACTCACATACACTCTTCTTTTCAGTCTCTCTCCATCCTCTCCACAAGGCCAAACCACCTCAGTGTGTTTCTCCTAACACTTCCTATCACATCCACATCCACACCACAATGCTCCTTCATTTCCTCATTTGTCAGTCTGTCTCTCCATGTGACTCCACATGCTCCTCTCAAATAACTCATTTCCACAGCTCTCACTCTTGACTTCTGTCCCTCCAACAAAGTGCAAGCTTCACTTCCATACGTTAGAGTTGGTATCACAATACTGTCATGTAGTAGGTGGTTCACTTCCATGCTCGCTTCCCTATTTCTTATCACTGCTTTCAAGGAACCAACAACTTTTCTTCCATGTTGTACCCTTTCAAGCACTTCACCCTCATCACACTACCCAAGTACTTAAATGCACTCATATTTTCCATTTCCTCCTCATCCAACGTCACTGTACACTCACTGACTTCTCTTGAAGCCGTAACTTTATTGTTCCCTACATTCACCTTTAGATTCCGTTTCTTACACACTCTCCCAAACTCATCCACCAAGCCTAGCAGCTCTTCTATGCCTTCATTTAACAGCACAGTATCATCTGCAAACAACAGTACACTGAATTTCCAAACACAAGGTCCAAGCTTCACTTCCATACCTTAGTATTGGTATCTTAATACTGTCATGTAGTAGATTTTTCACTTCCTTGCTCGCTTCCCTGTTTCTTATCACTGCTTTCAAGGAACAACAACTTTTCTTCCTTGTTGTACCTTTTTGAGCACTTCACCCTCTAAACTTCCATCTTTACTCATCACACTACCCAAGTACTTAATTGCACTCACATTTTCCGTTTCCTCCTTATCCAACGTCACTGTACATTCATTGACGTCTCATGAAGACCATAACTTTACTGTTCCGTACATTCACCTTTAGATTCTGTTTCCTACACACTCTCCCAACTCATCCACCAAGCCTTGCAGCCCTCCCTCGTCTTCACTTAACAGCACAGTGTCATCTGCAAAGAACAGACCATGGAGTTTCCAGACACTGCCCTCTTTCACTAGGGCCACTCCAACATCCACTGCACCACCTTGTATCTGTTTTATTACCCCATCCATATACAAATTGAACAACCATGGAGACATGACACATCCTTGTTTCAATCCAACTTTCAAGTAGAAAAATTTACTCAGTTCACTATCCACACACACTGCAGCCTTAGCATTCTCATGCGTACTCTTAACGGGTTTGAACAACTTCCCATCTACTCCATATATTCTTAATACTTTCCACAATCCTTGTCTATCCATCCTGTCATATGCTCTCTCCAAATCCATGAAGGCTGCATACAACTTCTTTCCATTCTCTGGAAACTTGTCCACTAAAGATTTAAGAATGAATATCTGATCTACACAGGCTCTTGCCCTCGTAAAACCTCCCTGTTCATCTCCAACTAATTCCTCTGTTATTTCCCTAACTCTGTCAGTAAGTATCCTGCCATATACTTCTATTACACTAAGAAGACAAATGCCCCTATTATTCCCTCCCACTTCTTTTTCCCCTTTTCCTTTGTATAGGGAAATAATTATACCTGATTTCCAATCCTCCGGGACTGTACCTTCCTCCCAGGCCAATCTGCACATCTTCCACATCGTTTCTACTACTATCTCTCCCCCATGTTTCAGCATTTCACCACACACTCCATCAATTCCTGGGGCTTTCCCCTTTTTAATTTTTTCATTGCTTCCACAATTTCCATCATACTGATTTCTTCCTCTCTTCTCACCTCCCTCCTTCTCCCAGCCATTCCGCAGTCACTCCTACTCACATTACTTTCATTCTTTATGTTCGACATTTCATGAAAGTGTTCTCTCTCTCTGCTTACTTTTTCTCCCTTCTCCACTAGTAATCTACCATTCTTATCTTTCACTCCCCAACTAACTTCTTTGGCACTCGTCTAACTCTCCTTACCTCTTTCCAAATTATTTTCTTACATTCCCTCCACTTTACATTCAAGTTTCTTCCAAATTCCTCATCCACACACTTCTTACTCTCTCCTACTAATCTTTTTACCTCTCTCCTTCTCCCTACATATACAGTAAGTTTCTCTTCCATCCCTCAACTTGTTCCACACCCACGTTTGTCATCCACACACTATATGCTTTCTTCTTTTGTGCCACAGCCTCTCTCACCTCTTCATTCCACCATGCTGTTCCCTGCACCCCCTTTCGTCTTCTCTTCACCCCACACACCACCTCACATGCTGCACAGATTTCTCCTGTGAATATTTTGTACACACCTTCCACGTCCCCCTTCTGCTCCAATCCATATTTACCCAGTTGCTCCTCCACTTCCCTCATATATTCTGCCTTTTTTCCATCCTCTTGTAACCTTTCCACCCTCCTTGTGTGGACTACTTCCTCCTGTCCTTTCCTTCTTCTATTTCTTCATTTCATTTGAACTTTGGTCGTGGTCAGAAAGTCCACTCCCTCAACCTCTTTATACAGTACTCATGCATCCATTACACACTTTCTCATTCTTTCTTCCACACACACACACAATCAGTCATTGCCTTCTGTTCATTCATTTCACCATCCACCCTTCTCATCACTCGCCACATATACCTGTGGATGATTTTGTGCCTGAAGAGGGTATTAGCTATCACCTAGTGAAGTATTAGCTATCACCAAATAAAGTGCTGTAAACATTCCTTGTAACTGAATTTGGAGTATCTGTTTGTGTTGTCTGTGATTGTAATATTCAGTACATGGAGGCATTTGAAAACATGCAGGCATTTGATTTGGAGGTTGTTTTCCTTCATTTAACTCATGGATTGTTCAATTACCTTTTTTATCCCACCCCGTGGTGCACAAAAAAACGAAGGAATTTTTTTTTTTTTTTTTATTATTATAAACTTGAAGATAAACATCCAGGGCACCATCTGGCAAAAAAAAAAAAAATCACTCTTTCTCCATCTTTGCATAGGGCCACGCGTAAGGTTACATAAGGGAGTAGTGACAAAATGAAAAAAAAGAAATATGTATATATATATATTTTTTATAAACTTGAAGGTAAACATCCAGGGCATCATTTGGTGAAAAGAAAAAATCTCTCTCCATGTTTGCTTAGTGCCATGTGGAAGTTTGCATAGCGGTTGAGTTGTTTACAGTGATGCATGGCCAGCACAGCCTGAGTTGTGGCTCGCAATGCGATGCTACCCAGCCTGAGTTATTACTTGCAGTCCATGGGTTAATGGCCTATATATATTCTTAAATGATTGAAAGAACAGGTTTTATTGAGTTTTGTTGTTTCAAGTTCATTTCACAAAAACTAATACTCATCTCTATACAGTAAAGTCCAATTATTTGGCATCTACGGGACCTGGCCAATGCCGAGAAATTGGATTTGCGAAATAATCGAAAAACCTACCCGCTCAGTACCATATATGTATTGGTGAACACTGTCATCGCCACTTACGCTGTTACAAATGTGTTTGGAGAGAGCGCTGTATACTATATGATACTGTACAATTCTGTAAGCAGTACAGTACAGTACCTGAATCCAAAATACATATAAATTAGTGAACATACACAAGTGTATAATTGTTCCTCTGTACAAAGGAAAAGGGGAGAGAGAAGTGTGTGGTAACCGTAGGGGTATTTGCCTTCTTAGTGTGACTGGTAAAATATATGGTAGAATAGTCATTGATAGGGTTAGGCATATGACAGAGGAGCTAGTTGGAGAAGAACAAGGGGGACTTAGGAAGGGAAAAGGGTGTGTAGATCAGATATTTGTTCTAAGATGTTTAGTGGAGAAGTATCTAGAGAAGGGAAGGAAAGTGTACGCTGCCTTCATGGACTTGGAGAAAGCTTATGACAGAATAGATAGGAAAGGTATGTGGAAGGTATTAAGAATATATGGAGTGGAGGGGAAATTATTGAGTGCTGTGAAGAGTATGTACGAGGGAGCTAGGGCTACGGTGCGAGTGGATGGTGAGCTGAGTGAGTTCTTTGATCTCAGTGTGGGACTGAAACAGGGGTGTGTAATGTCTCCATGGCTGTTTAATATATATATGGATGGGGTTGTAAAGGAGGTACAAGGTAGGGCAGTGGATGTGGGGGTGGCCCTAATGAATGAGGGTGAGATTTGGAAGCTTCCGGTGTTGCTGTTTGCTGATGATACAGTATTGTTGAGTGAAGATGAATGGGAGTTGCAAGGTTTGGTGAATGAATTTGGGACAGTGTGTAGGAGGAGGAAGCTGAAAGTTAATGTAAACAAAAGTAAAGTTATGGTGTTTGAGAGGAATGAAGTCACAGAGTGTGCAGTGAGGTTGGATTGTGAGGATATGGAGAATGTGAGTGCATTCAAGTACTTGGGTAGTGTGATGAGTAAGGATGGAACTTTGGGGGATGAAGTACGTGAAAGGGTACAGCAGGGAAGGAAGGTTGTTGGCACACTGAAAGCAGTGATGAGAAATAGGGAGGTGAGTATGGAAGTTAAGAAGTCACTGCATGATGGTATTGTGATCCCTACCCTGACGTATGGAAGCGAGGCGTGGACCTTGCAAGAGGGGAACAAGTCAAGAGTGAGAGCAGTGGAAATGAGTTACTTGAGAGGAGCATGTGGAGTGACGTGGAGGGACAGGTTGACGAATGAAGAAGTGAAGGAACGTCGTGGGGTAGATGTGGATGTGGTTGAAAAGATTAGGAGAAATACACTGAGGTGGTTTGGACATGTGGAGAGGATGGAGAATGAAAGACTGACTAAGAGGGTGTATGTAGGTGAGGTGGAGGGAGGGAGAGGGAGGGGTAGACCGAGGATGAGGTGGAGGGATGGAGTTGAGAGGTGTATGAGGGAGGGGGGGGTGAGTTGGGGGGAGGGGAGTCAAATGGTGGGTGACAGAGTGACTTGGAGGCGTTTTGTCTGCGGCCACCCTTTGCGGGATTAGGGCGTCTGGCTATAGATAGATAGATAGATAGACACAAGTGTAATGACACAGTAGGCCTACAAGTCACTGGTGGCACTTCTTGGATGGCCGAAATAATATGGAATATTACCTACCCACTCAGTACATCATTTGCATTGGTGAACACTGTCATCACTACTTACATTATTACAAATGTGTTTGGAGTGGGTACTGTATGCAGTACCCTCTCCAAACACAAAATAAAGTAGTCGGTAAAATACATAAAATAAACTGGAGGAACATGAATTGGTATGGTCTTTCGGATGAAAGTTAAACGTACATTTAATGCTCATTCTTTTGTTCATTTTTATGTGTATGTGAAAGAGAGAGTATTGATGCAAACAGTAATGTACTCCATAAACCCCTTAATAACCCCCAGTGATGAACAACCCTTTACAATACCGATGTCAGTGATGTTGAGTTAGTGTGAGCAATAAAAAACATGAACAATTATGGGAAGGGAATGAAGGTCACTGGTATGTTTACACGACTCTACACTACCATTCCAAGCAGTCAGGCGGTCGCTTAACCCCTTAACCGCGGGGCGTCACTTTTGTGACGCTTGGGAGCAGGGGATCATACTGCGAGGCATCACTTTTGTGATTCTGTGTTATTTTGAATTCGCCCGGGCTTTCATGTGGTGGCTTGTATCATCTGTTAGTACTGCCAATGTCCAACACTAGTCAGCACTCCTAATCTCATCTGTACTCCCATCCATTGTTGACAATTTAGCCATTTCTCCCCGTTCTTGACTCCCTTCCCTACCTCCCCTCCATTACCCTATCCTCTCGCCTGCTCGGCTGTCCTATGTTAAGTAAATCTTCCCTGGAATTTTTCACTGATTTCATCCATTGAAATAAGCCCTATGCCCTATTCTTATACCAAATAATATATACAAGAAAGAAATAAGGTAAGTGAGAGTGCCATACACCTAGAATTGGCTAATTATCGCCTGACAACACCTCACATGCACTTGTTTGCTAATTTTCGCTGTTTATTTCCCCTTGAAATATGCCGTATAATCTATTTTCGTAATAAAAAAAATATATAAGAAAGGAAGGGAGAAGCCTAAGTGATATTTACATTCACCTGGAACTACCTAATTATTGCAGGCCACCACACTGTATTCTGCACTAAGTAAATCTTCCCTGGAATTTTCCACTGATTTCATCCATTGAAATAAGCCCTATGCCCTATTCTTATACCAAATAATATATACAAAAAAGAAATAAGGTAAGTGATAGTGCCATACACGTGGAATTGGCTAATTATCACCTGACAACACCTCATGTGCACTCGTTCGCTAATTTTCGCTGTTTATTTCCCCTTGAAATATGCCGTATAATCTATTTTCGTAATAAATATACATATAAGGAGGGAAGGGAGAAGCCTAAGTGATATTTACATTCACCTGGAACACATTCACCTGGAACTACCTAATTTATTATGTATTGTATTGGTTTCCTGCCAATCATCTCATTGCTATATATTAGCATGTCTCACAAGGCTAAAGTTGGTAGTATTGGACTCACCCTAGCCAGGTGGCAGGAAGCCACTACTATCAGTTCACTGTCGTCTTTCAAGGTGAAGGTATGTCTGATTCGCTCCTGCTAACTTCCGCCGCTTTTTAGCCCCATGCAAAGGGCCCTGTGACCTTTACCACCTACTAAACCTCGTGTGGAAATAGGTAAAGGGCTGACAATTGATAAAGAGTAACTACGATCTTTCTGTTGAGTAAAACAGTGCAAGTGGAATTGTAAATAATGTGTAAACAGAAAGTGAAAGCAATGAATGTAAATATACGTGAACAGTGGAAAATAGTTTTATAAGTTACTTCAAGTGACAGTGCATAACACAGTGTAAATAAAATAGAAATGTAAATAATGTAAATAAAATAGAGAATGTAAATAGAAATGTAAATGAGTAGTATTATAAGAATACGAGTATATACACTAGGAGTAATGAAAGTGAAAATTTCACTCTAGCATGTATGAATACTATGAGTTATGAGAGTGAAGGTGAAAGTGACATTCACTCTCAATGCTAGTATACAGGACGAGAAAGTGAATGCTACGTATTTTACTGAAAGAAATTGAATACCTACAGTGACAATAAACTATTATTACTGAAGGAAACTTATGGATAAAGACTGTAGATATATATAAGTGTTATATAGTAATAAAAATATAAACTGTGAGTGTTTTTATGAATAATAAATGACAGAACACCAGCGGCAAACTAACGCAAGTGGGAAGGTCATACGCCCTCGTAATTTTCATTGCTTTCATAGTGTTTTTTTTTTTTTTTGGAGCATGGATTCCAAACTATTTGAGAATCATAGAATAGTGTTTCTAGTGATAATATCAGGCTGTGGTAATCATATTACGGGTTGTCGGGAAGTGTAAAGTGGAGACTTTGTTACCCAACTTCAGAGGTCTCCACAAGTCCTACGGTACTCGGCGAAGGCTCAACAAACCCCAGGAGAAAGCTGAAGGTATGTTCCATAAGGATATATGATTTTAATATTCTAGGACTAATAACTGATTTTTGGCAAATATTTTTAGAGAGTCTATCGGAGCGCGAATATGCCCGTGGGAGCTGCAAGAAAAAGCAAAACACTCCCGCGGTTAAAGAGTTAATCACAAATGTTTTCACCTATATGGCATATGCACCGTAATTTTGTAAATTCTTCCGTGAATCATAGTGAATCGTAGCATGGGTTAGGAACTTAAATAACACATTGCTAGGTGTGCAAGGTGATTCTCTTCACATCTTTAAGAAATTTAAATGGAAGAAATTTAATCCATCTTTGAGTGCATAGAGTAAGTTTCTTCCATTCTTCTGAAATCAATTTATTTCTCTTAACCCTTACACCGCGGGCTTGTTTTGGTTTGACTTGCAGCTTCCGCGGGCATATTCGCGCTCCGACAGACTCTATAAAAATATTTGCCAAAAATCAGTTATTAGTACAAGAATATTAAAATCACATATACTTATGGCACATACCTTCAGCTTTCTCCTTGGGTGTTTGTTGAGCCTTCGTCGAGTACCGTAGAACTTGTGGAGACCTCTGAAGTTGGGTAATGAAGTCTCCACTTTACACTTCCCAATAACTCGTAATATGATTACCACAGCCTGATATTATCACTAGAAACACTAATCTATGATTCTCAAATAGTTTGGAATCCATACTTCCCCCAAAAAACACTGTGAAAGCAATGAAAATTATGAGGGCGTATGACCATCCCACTTCAGATTGTTCGCCGCTAGTGTTGTCTATTATTCATAAAAACACTCACAGTTTATATTTCTATTACTATATAACACTTATATATATCTACAGTCTTTATCCATAAGTTTCCTTCAGTAATAGTAGTTTATTGTCACTGTAGGGATTCAATTTCTTTCAGTAAAATACGTAGCATTCACTTTCTCGTCCTGTATACTAGCATTGAGAGTGAATGTCACTTTCACCTTCACTCTCATAACTCATAGTATTCATACATGCTAGAGTGAAACTTTCACTTTTATTACTCCTAGTGTATATACTCGTATTCTTATAATACTACTCATTTACATTTCTATTTACGTTCTCTTTTTTATTTGCGTTATTTACATTTCTATTTTATTTACACTGTGTTATGCACTGTCACTTGAAGTAACGTATAAAACTATTTTCCACTGTTCACGTATATTTACATTCATTACTTTCACTTTCTGTTTACACATTATTCACACATTATTTACAATTCCACTTGCACTGTTTTACTCAATAGAAAGATCGTAGTCACTCTTTTATCAATTGTCAGCCCTTTACCTCTTTCCACACGAGGTTTAGGAGGGGGTAAAGGTCACAAGGCCCTTTTGCATGGGGGTGAAAAGTGGCTGAAGTTAGCAGGAGGAAACAGACGTACCTACACATTGGAAGATGACAGTGAACTGATTGGGGTGGGCCTGGGTGGCCTACCTAGGGAAATGCATTATTGCCAACGTCAGCCTCTTGACAGGTGTTAATATACTGTATAGCAGTGAAATGATTGGCAGGAAATCTAGACAATACATTATAAAGTAGGTAGTTCCAGGTGAATGTAAATATTTACTTAGGCTTCTCCCTTCCCTCCTTTTATGTATATTTATTAAGAAAATAGATTATACGGCATATTTCAAGGGGAAATAAACAGCAAAAATTAGCAAACGAGTGCACATGGGGTGTTGTCAGGTGATAATTAGTCATTTCCAGGTTTATGGCACTATCACTTACCTTATTTCTTTTTTGTATATATTATTTGGTATAAGAATAGGGCATAGGGCTTATTTCAATGGATGAAATCAGTGGAAAATTCCAGGGAAGATTTACTTAGCGTAGAATACAGTGTGGTGGCCTGCAATAATTAGGTAGTTCCAGGTGAATGTAAATATCACTTAGGCTTCTCCCTTCCTTTCTTATATATATTTTTATTACGAAAATAGATTATACGGCATATTTCAAGGGGAAATAAACAGCGAAAATTAGCGAACGAGTGCACATGAGGTGTTGTCAGGTGATAATTAGCCAATTCTAGGTGTATGGCACACTCACTGACCTTATTTTTTTCTTGTATATATTATTTGGTATAAGAATAGGGCATAGGGCTTATTTCAATGGATGAAATCAGTGAAAAATTCCAGGGAAGATTTACTTAGCGTAGCACGGCTGGGCAGGCGAGAGGATAGGGTAATGGAGTGGGGGTAGGGAGGGGAGTCAAGAACAGGGAGATATGGCTAAATTGTCAACAATGGATGGGAGTACAGATGAGATTAGGAGTGCTGACTAGTGTTGGACATTGGCAGTACTGATAGATGATACAAGTCACCACTTGAAAGCCTGGGTGAATTCAAAATAACACAGAATCATAAAAGTGATGCCCTGTGGTATGATCCCTTGCTCCCAAGCGTCACGAAAGTGACGCCCTGCGGTTAGAGGGTTAAAGATGTGAAGAGAATTGTCTGGCTCACCTACTATAGTAGGACTCGCCTAAATATGCGGCTGTGGTGTGTCCCGCACCTGTGTACAATGGTGCCACGTTTCCCTAGCTTGCAGTGCGAAACGGAAGCTATTTATGTAGAAGGCATCACAAATACGATAAATTCAGATGAATAAAACTTACACTTGTGTATTTTGATGGATGAATCAACAGTAATCTTATTATGCATAGAATATTCATACAGTTACACAGAAACATGGCATACATATTGTACAGTGTTGCTAAAAGATATTGTAGTCTCTTTTAATGGTTTTTAGTGTAGTTTTAGGGTGGGTAATAATATCACAGTTATAGATATAAGATAATGAGCCTGAAAGAAGAAGAAATATGCCAATATCCTAAGTAAAAGAAATAATTTATATAATTCTTGTGAGTGGCAACACTGACACACCCAGTCTGGCCTAAGGTATAGTACAGTCGTCAGCACAAATTCGCTGCAAGCCTGCTCGTGTGATGTGGGTCGTTTTGTCTGGCAACGGTGTATTGGAACTAGTTGCCACACAGGCTTTTATACGCTTTAAAGACGTGTTTGTAAGAATTAATACTATAAATCACCCAGAATACAATATTCTTTATATCTGATTAGTGTAAAAATGTGCAAAAGACGACAGATGAATGTTGTCGAATGGGGAAACTTCTGTTCTCTCCCTCGTATCCATCCCTTGTCCCTCCCCACCCTCCCCTCCTCCGTCCCTCTCCCGCTATCCTTCATGTCCACTTCTCTCTCTCTCTCTCTCTCCGCCCTGCCTACCTTATATCACCCACAGCGCTAATTTACGTATTAAACCGCACTCTTCTCTATTTCTTGTCTATTCCTGTAACCTTTTTGCTCCTCAACATTTAAGAGTTTCATGCCATGCAACAGTCTTTTTCTCCCACTCGGTACACCAAACATGATGCAGCAGTTCGAAACTTTAATGTTTCTGATACTGCTTCGTGATTCAGTGAACAGTTTGAGGAGAATGGGAACATTTTCCTAGGGAAGAGAGAGGGCGAGACGTAGGAGGAGTGGGCATAAATGTTTGTTTAATTTCGCCTACTGATATAATAGGCACAGACTTCCAGGCTCACTCAAACAAATACTAGCAAGTAATACATCACAAGAACGAGACCTCAATGTTCCTGTATCTCCCGGCTGTTGGTAGTGACAAAGGGTGGAGAACAGAAAGACAACTGGAGAGGAGTGGGAAGGAGACGAGGAGGGTAAGAATGGGACTAGAACAGGAACGAATACTGATAATAAACCTTGGATATAGTTGGGAGTACTGCAAGCAACTGGGAATATGGCAGACTGGATTTAGAAAACAGTCAAGAGAGAATTGCAATGCGCCAATCAGGTTAGTGCTGTGGATAAATGAATGAAGGTGGAGAGGGTGGGGAGAGGAGACAGTGGAGAGGCATGAAAGTGAGTGGGGGAGAGGAGGCAGAGGGAGGGGTGGGGGGGAACATCAGGAGGAGTAAGGGAGAGAGAGGGGAAGGGAGCTTAGACACGGTTATAATGAAGAATACCAGAGTATTACGCTCATACGTCATTCCATAACACTGTCAACTCTTGCAGTTTTTTACACTAATCAATTACAGTATGCAGAAAATTGTACTCTAGGCAGAGTCTAGTACCACTTTTGAAAAACACATCGTTAAAGTGTATAAAAGTGTATGTGACAACTCGTCCCTTTACACTGTTGCCAGACAAAAGGACTCGCATCACACTAGTAGACTTGCAGCGAATTTATGCTGACGACTGTACATTGTACCTCCATAGATCCAAGCATTGCTTGTACAGGTGTTGTTAGGGAAAAATGCTCACATTTACTGGCTTTTACCGTAATTTTAAGGGCGAGGAATAATCACATTTATAATCATAAGCTAATATGTAGGACAAAATAGTAGACATATGCCAATACCGAAGTAAAAAAAAAAAACATTCACTCGCCAGGGGGGAAGGGGAAAGAGAATGAATGAATGAAAATCAATCATGGTACTGCAATAACGGGTCATCTGTCGCCGTATACAAAAAATGATAAATATCACTAAATATAACAAAACCAAATTAACAAATGAGAGAGAGAGAGAGATAACAGTATAGAAAACGTGGCAACACTGTACACAGGTGCGGGACACACCACAGCCGCATATTTTGGCGAGTCCTACTATAATGTGTTATTTAGCTTCCTAAACCCATTCTATGATTCGCTCTGATTCACGGAAGAATTCGTAAAGTTACGGTGCATGTGCCATATGGGCGAAAACATCTGAGATTAAGCAACCACTTGACTGCTTGGAATGGTGGCGTAGAGTCATGTAAACATACCAGAGACCTTCGTTCCCTTCCCATAATTGTTCATGGTTTTTTATGGCTCACACTAACTCAACGTCACTGACACCTGTACTGTCAAGGATTGTTCATCACTAGGGGTTATTAAGGGGTTAATGGAATACATTACTGTTTACATCAATACTCTCTTTCACATATAAACACAAAAACGAACAAATGAATGAGCGCTAACCGTATGTTTAACTTTCATCTGAAATACCTTACCAATTCATATTCCTCCCATTTATTTTATGTATTTTTCTGACTTTAGGTTAGGTTAGTCTATCTATCTATTGCCAGATGCCATAATTCCATAAGGGGTGGCCATTTGACACTTTGAGTTATTTGTTTTATGGGGAGGGGCATTAACCCTCCACCAACCCACTTATTGACACGTAGGGAGCACGTGTGGTTTAGTTATATGGTTACCACCCAGCGTTGTAAATGATTTCCTGGCTTACAGGAAACCATTTGGCTTGTCACTCAATGTAAAGCCACCTGAAAAGGAAGGAAAAGCAACAAGAAGTGACAGGAAAGACAGGAGAAATAGGAAGAGAGGAGGACAGGCACAGAAAAAGTATGATAAAGGCTAAGGATGAAGTTAGGGAGCACTACATCAAGTGAGTGGATGATGGTTGCCACCACCTACCACATGGTTAGGTTAGGTTTGGTTGAATTATTAGGTACAGTTAAACTTAGTTATGTTAGGTTTAGTCAAACACTTAGGACAGTCCCTCTACCATTATGGTGAGGAATCAGACAGGAGCTGTCATAACCGTACAGCTAAAACCAACAGGGAAAGAGATTTAACAAACAACGTTTATGGGTAATGCATTACAGTATTAGTGGTTCATGGGCTACACAATTACGGTGGTAAATGACATTTTCAGGGGGGCGTCAAGAATTAGTTAATCTCAAGAATTAGCGAGGGGACATGGAACATAACCCTTGCTAATTTGGGATGGTGGTTATTGTACTGTATGATATTGTGCAACATTGTAATCAATACAGTACTATACCTGAATCTGAAAAATGTTGAAACTGGTGAACATATACAAGTGTAATGAAACAGTAGGCCTACAAGTCACAGATAATACTTCCTGGACTGCCAAGATGATTCCGAACATCTGCTGAACAATCAAAGACTTTTGTAAATGGGACTATCTCTCAAAATTGCTGAAATATCGGCTCTAATGAATAATCAGCTGCCAAATAATTGGACTTTTACTCTATATTGATGCATATTTATTGTACATTAATGGAGATGTACATTAAGTCTCAAATTATTGTACACAAGAAATTGGACAGTTCAGACTTCATAAACACAGTGTTAAGATGGAGTCGTGGTATGAAGCAACTTTTGGTAAGGAAGGGGTTGTTTGTGTGTTTTCTTGTCTTTTACCCTTCTTTTACATAAAAATAAAGAAACCAAACTCATACACAGTGCTGAATAGAGATTCGGAAAGGTGGACTTCATAAAGTGTTAAGATGGTATCATATAACAAAGTAACAGTTTGTAAGGAAGGGGTTGTTTATTTGTTTTCTAGACTTGTACCCTTCTTTTACAAAAAAATAAAGAAACCAAAGACAGATACACAGTACTCAGTAGAGATTCTAAAAGGTGAGTGTGTGTTTGAGTGAAAAACACTCATATCAAGCAACCTTACTGTAGTCTTGGTCAAGACGCACTTTTTTCTCAGAACTGCCCTTCCAGAATTTGGATGTGTCCTTCACACTGCAGTGTCTAATATGCCGTGAAATACGGTATAAGTAATTGTGTATACTGTGCTGAAGTAGTGACTCTTCTCTGATTCCTTATACTAACATTTCAGGCCGCAACGACTAACCAATGCAGACTTTCGGAAGCTGTTGATGACCCCTCGTGCCCCGCCGGGAAGTCAGAAGGAGACTGTAGCATCTGCAGGCGCAAAGACTCCTGGTACTGAGCCTCCAACACAGCGCAGGGAAAATAAAGATGATGCTCGTGCTGCTGAGAGGAAGAAAAAGAAAAGGTAGAGATACTGACTTCTTTTGTGTCATAGGGTTTTAAATTCCTTTGGTTCGTATGCTTTAAATGTTGAAATGAGAGCTAAGATATAGTTTAATTACTGCCAGTGTTACGTGATCACCACTATCCGTATTTTAGGTGGGAAATAGGGTCAGGATGATGAGGATGGCGGTGATGTGAAACTGCATTCATATAACATTTGAGTGACTGTCATCCATCTCCCAAAATGTGCATTATACTGCATCTGTGAAACTTCATTCACGGAGTATTTGAGTGATCATGATCCATCTCCCATGTATACTGTATCAATTTCTTATACTCATCGTTAAGTCTATCTGTCTGTCTATATACCTAGGCTGCTTCCCCCAAGGAAAGGGAGGTAGAATATATAAAATTGCTATCATCATCATCAGCCATTGCAAGTCCACTGTTGAACAAATGCCCCCCCCAACTTTCTACATGAATTCTTTGACTGAGCCATTCTCTGCCGTGTTTTCCTTGCAAACTTCTTTATCTTATCTCTGCACCTTCTGTCTGGCCTTTTTCAGTTATGCTTACTGTCTTTTGCGGTCTAGTCAGTCAGCCTTTTCCTCCATCGGTTATCCCTTATTCATGGTACATGACCTGCCCACCTCCATTTCTGTTCTTTTATTACCTTTATAAGCTCTTTGACTGTAATCTGCTCTCTCACCCAAGTTGATCTTTTCCTGTCTCTAAAAGATATTCCCAACATTGACCTTTCCATTGCCCTTTGAGAATGGATTAGTTGATTTTCCATCGATTTTGTTGTTCCAGGTCTCACAACCATACGTCATAGCTGGAATTATATGTTCATTATATACTTTTCATTTCATACATATTGGCAAGTTACTTTTCATGATGTCTCTGTGTTTACTGATAGCTTTCCATCCAATTGTAATGCATCTTTTTATTTCGCTATTGTGATCTTTCATTAATTGTAGTATTTGCCTCAAGTAATTGTACTTCTCAACTTCTTCAAGTATTTCGTCACTTATTCAGGTGATGCTCTTTGATGTATTTGGATTAAACATTAGTTTTACTCCGTTTTTTTTTTTTTTTTTTTTTTTGAGAGTTTCTCTGTTCAGATCATTTAACATTTCGTGCAACGTCTCTGCTGTTTCTGAGATCAGGACTGTGTCATCTGCAATTTTCTCCATCAGTGTTTACTCCTTTATTTTTCCAGTCTGACTTTCTGAAAATGCTTTCTAGGCATGCTGTAAATAATTTTGGTGAAATTGTATCTCCCTGACACATGTCCTTCTCAGCCTAAACTTTTTCTTAGTTCTTATTCAATATAACTGTAGCAGTTCCTTCTTTATATATGTTTTTAAGCAGTTTTACAGTGTTCTCATTTACTCCTTGTTCTTGTAATGAATTTATAATTGCTATGTGCTTCACTGAGTCGAATTGCTATAGCACCAATAAGAGTCCCGATAAGATTTAGTTACTAGAACCTTTCTGGTGAGTGTTCAAAAACAGTGATAATAATATCATTATTGAGTTTTGATGTGTTCAGAATTTACATTTGACCATAAATTAAAATGAGTGAATTATGTCCTTAGATCGATTTTGGAATTTGGTAAGGTTGCTAAAGTCACATAAAGAGTACTGTATTTATTGGCACACTGTACGCTGCACCATGAAAGGTTCACCCTTATTTTATCAAGGCAAGTTTTTTTTTTTTTTTTTTTTTTTTTTTTTTTTTAAAAGGCAGCAAGATGCTTGCATGCGTCGGCCAAAATCACCTAATGACTGCTCTTTGTGCAACTAAATCTTTGGCATCTTCCCTATTCAGTCCCTTTTCACTGAGATCACACTCAGTGACCTCATCCCAGTTTTTTTTTTTTTTTTTTTGGTCTGCGTCTCGCAACTCCGCCCCAAATGTTAACACTTCTAACTTTCTGCACTCAGTTATAATCTTCCATCCTCTCCATATGCCCAAACCATCTCAATCTACCTCTCCTCATCACAACACCAATACACTCAGTCCCATTCTCCCTGTCAACTCTTCCATCGTAAACCCAGCCCCCCCAGACATCGCATTCTAGGATGCACTGCACAACCACCTAATCATTGTTACTTCTGCATGTTTGAGCCTGAAAATACGCTCTTCCTTTACTGTCCAGGTCTCACTACCATACAGCATTATGCTCCAAACACATGCCGCATACAAAGATCCTTTAGCATGGAGCGAGAGTCCTCTCAGTGCCAGGAGAGGCAACAGCTCCCTGAATTTCTTCCAACCACTGCTCATTCTAGCCAAAGAGCTAGCTCCAGCCCCACCTCCAGCACATAGCATGTCTTCCAAATAACAAACTCATCCACACACTCCAGAGACTCACAAGCAAGATCAATCCTTCATGCCTGACAATCTCCACATGCTGTCCCTGACACATTGCACATATGAAATCAGCATTATCATGCAGTCTGTCTCTAATACCACTACATCCATTATGCACCCACTTATCACAAACACTGCACAATGTGGAATTACTTCTCATGCCCTTATGGCAAATCTCAAATGGCCACTTCCCCTCTTCTTTGACAGTACCACCACCAGCCCTAGATACCATCCCTTTACTCATAAGCAATTGTGCCCCATACCATCTCTCTACTTCCTAGATCTTTCCTTCGCCTCCCTTTTACTCTTTGCAATCAACACCAAATCATTGGCATACATCTTCCATGGGAGTCCTTTTTTTAAGTTGTGTAATGGTTTCAAGTACCATGATAAATTACGAGGGACTCAAGACTGACCCCTCATGCACACCAACATTCACCCTTTCCAGGGTGTGAGCACCCATATATAAAGCCATAACTATCCTACCCTAACCAGCCATTCCTTGATCCTAAGCATTCTCATTGCCCACTTCACCACCTCCCTAAGGACTCTGTTAAAAGCCTTCTCCAAATCAACAAAAAATACAGATCACTTTTCGTTCCTGTATATTTTTCCTGAAGCTGTCGAACATTGAATATAGCATCAGTGGTCCCTGTGCCTGGCATAAACCCATACTGCATCTCATCAGCACAGTAACTGCTCACATAACGCGCTATTAGAGAGGGCAAAACTAATCATAACACAGCCCTTTCCCCCTCCCCCCTTAGGAATGATGAAAACGCGATTTTGAAAAATATTATGTGGGTTGAGAAATTGCCTATTTCTTAAAAAAACGTATTACGCTGATACGATTGTGAAAACAGGGCCTGAGGCCAAAAATTATGGAATGTTTAGTCATTACACGAGAAAACTGTTCAAAACATGGTAAAAAACAGACAAAACACAGGCTGATTTAGTCATAGCGCGTTGCATCTGCCTGTGACTTATGCATGTCTTGTGTCTGCGCCGGGCGTCGTCACAGTTTGCTGAGCATTCCCGGGTCACTCCACTCAACCCTCTCCCGGCTCTCTGCCTCCACACGTGCCTTGTGTTAACTTTGCCCCTTTTTGGCAATCTGACCCAGCTTGACCAATCTGTCCCACCATGATTTAGCAAAACGGCAGTAGAGTTTGACGCAGGAGCGGAAGCTTGATGTGATCAAGTGGAAGGAGAGAGAACGTAATTGTGCCATTGCCAAAGCGTACCAGGTCAACAAGTCACCTATTCGTATGATCCTGGGCAAGAAGAACGCCATATTGAAGACAGCGTGGGCCGACGGGGGATATGCCCTGGACAAGAGATTTTGAGTGTCTGACCCAGCCCTTGTTATGATGGAAAGGTACCTGGTCATATACCACAACTGATGGGAGGAGGAAGGAGTTCCAATTGACTCTGTGAATGTACGCAGGACCCTGTGGAGCCAGCACAACGAGAGGACTGTGCTGGGGACCAGTAGGAGTCCTGCCCTGCCTTGGAAACTCACTCTCCCTCCCCCCAGGAAGCCCACAAACTCCTGAATTCAAGGTGAGGAATCTCCAGTGTTTGTACAGTGCTCCCTTAACACCCACGGGGGTTAGGTAACAGGGTGTCACGGGGGGATGTGAATTTATGAATTAGAAATGCTCAATGTTACTTGAAAATAGAGACAAGGAATTGACATGTGAAAATCAAGTAGTAAGTTTTGCTTTATGCCAGCTTACTTCACTGATTCTCTAAGGACGAGAATTTATAAACTTTCTCAACAGTACACAGCAGAGCCTAATTACTCACGAGTGCTGTTAGTATTGTTAGCCTCTTGAGAAAGTGACCCCACCCCTGACAATCAATAACTAATCTATCTATCTATCTATTGCCAGACGCCTCAATCCCGTTTGGGGTGGCCACAAACAAATCGCCTCCACGTTGCCCTGTCCCCCACCATTTCACTGCCCTGCTCCCAACTCACACCCCATATACCTCTCCACCCCATCCCTCCATCTCATCCTCAGCCTCCCCCTCCCTCTTCCCCCCTCCACCTCACTCACATACACTCTCTTCGTCAGTCTCTCACCCTCCATCCTCTCCACATGGCCAAACCACCTAACTGTGTTCCTCATAATGCTTCCTATCACATCCACATCCACACCACAACGCTTCCTTATATCCTCATTCGTCAGCCTGTCTCTCCATGTGACTCCACAGGCTCCTCTTAAATAACTCATTTCCACTGCTCTCACTCTTGACTTGTGTTAATGACTAATGCTTATAATAATAGACAGGTTCTTGCCGGTGCTTAACTCCTGGCTGGCACAATGGATTTAAGTTTGATACAAAAGAACTGGCCTAAGTACCAGTTATGGATAATGTAAAGAGTTTGTGCAAACTAGGAGCAGCAGCTAGAGTAAGCTTAACGTGGAGGAAAAATAAAACACGATTCTAACCACATTAAGCTCAAAGAAAAGAACTAAATTTGTTGATTACAATAAAATAAATTTACATTATATGAATCTCAAAATTGAATTTAAAAGGGGAATTCATGGTCACTAAGGGACTCATGAATTCAGATAACAAAGGAAATACACTCACTCGGTCATTCAAAAGCTAATCGAACTTAAGCCTAGAAAAACAAACAGAAATACTGGTCAGTGGAGGGACGGAGCCGAACAAAAGACTGGGCATCTGCGTGATGAACACCAAGCGCTGCTATTCGCTGCAAGCTCACTTAGCCGATCACCGTCTAGGTGGAGATTCAGGAATTCGCTGTACAACGGAGACGTTGCTCTCAACGCTGGGCACAAACGATCCTACCCTCGAGGCGACCCAAAGCTGACTAAGTTCAAACGGGGAAAAGAGGTAGGAGCTGGCCGTGTTTGCCGGAAGTAGGCATGGCCTAACTTCAACGGTCAACGGAGAGAGGGTGAACGATATAGACATGCAATAAATCACTCAGTGAAAGCCCTAATGTCGTGCATAAGAATGGTCACTTATGAAACAGTGACAAATGTTCTGAAAACTATCCCTTATCGAAATGCATACAGAAACAGTTGAACTGAGTGATGCCCAGTGGGAATTCCACTAGAGTTCGTGGTTTTCTCACCAAAGTACAATGTCATGAATTTGTATAAATACACTCGCACAATTTCGTGACATTACGCCCCATCAAAATCAAATTTTTCTTCAGAAAAATTTTTCGAAATACATACATATGAATCCTAACTCAGTCACACAAGATTCACACTGTGGTGTGTGTGCTATCCTGCTACAGGAGAAAATCACAATCACCAATGAGCGAAAAAAAACTCTTGTTTACGTTAATAGAAGCAGGCTTGAGGAAAAAACTGCGTGACGACTTTGAAAAATCCTGTACTCAGGTCAGACTGCGCGAAAAGTTCACTACATTTACAGTAACAACTAGTTGTTATGTAGCCTGGTGTATGTAATACACGGTGTAGTTGTGACAATGGTAGTGTAACTGTACCAATGTGTAAAATGATATGATACAAATTAATGATAAATGGAGACGACGAGGCAGAAGAGAAGAGGCGGCAACATGTGGCAGAGACGATCAGCTGATCTGCATGGCAAAACTGCTACACCCGCTAGCTGTACCTGCAAAATCAATCAAGGTGGAGCATCAAAAGTGTCAATGCAACAGACAATTTTTATTAAATTACAATTTCTCTCTCTGCCTAGTAGTCAGTACATATGCCACAAAAAGTACACTTTTATTTTCTTAATGGATACATTATTAACCAGGAAACATAGTCCCAGGAGAGAACCTCAAAGGACCCTTGTAGTCTACTGGTTAAACCCACATTATTAATAACCAGGAAATGTGCTAGTCCTTGGATTGCTCAAATCTCTCAGAACGGGCAGTTTACTGGATAAACCTAACTCTCCACTTACAATTAATATCAGCAAGCTGAAAATCCCTATGCAGTCTTGGGCAGGTCACATTTTGACACCCATCATGGGTGTGAACACTCATGTGGATAATGTGCATTCTCCGGGAATCCTCAGAGAGGCCCACAGCTTGAGATGCTCCACAATGTAATTCAGACACAGCCTCGGATTGCCTCTGTGGGGGTCTTGAACTTTCCCCTTAATCTACGGTACAGACCCAGGACATAACGTGTCCTGTGGGGCCAACGGGCAAGACATCAGGTCTGCACGCACATTACCACTGCCCTGTCTCTCAACTGACTCAGAGGTTATGGGTGTGGATTCAAACGGCACAGGAAGGACATGTCCCTGATTGGTGGTATGTTGATACACATTGCAGGAAGGTACAAAGCTATCTATTTCTTGTCACATTTCTGGCCAGAAGAAGTCAGCACGGATACGGCTCTGGGTTTTCCTTTTGCCCATGTGACCTTCTGAGGCTGAACAATGACCCCATTCTAACACTGCTTGGTGAAACTTCACGGGAACGACAAACTGCAGTTGAACCTCGCCCTGGGGTGTTCGTGACTCACAGTAGAGCCGTCCTTGTTTACGAAGGAACCTGGCTTGGCCTCGCCGTGAATACTTAATCACTCTACCCTTTTGTTTCTTCTGCGTGGCAGCAAGAGTCGGGTCAGAGTGTTGTTCATGGACAACATCTTGGCTACAAATTAGATCTTGCGGTGACGCAATGGTCAATGGGGTGATACAGTTTGGAGCCTTGGCCATGGCTCGTGTTACTGCAGCTGAAATCTGAGTAGCATCATCTACGGTGCAACTGTACTTGGCACCTGGTATGCTGCCTAGTGTTAGGTCAAACAAAATTTCTGGCATGACAACTGAGACTGTCGTACCAGTGTAAAATGGAAATGCCGCCTGGATACATGCCTCAGGGAACAATCTCATTGATCCATCAATAAGCTGAGCTTGGATCTGTCGACCTGTGTACTCTTCAGGCCAAACTAGACTCTGCCTAACAGAGCAACTTGAGGAACCATTGTCTCTCAGGACCTTTACAGGAATGCCTCCCACAAACCCTGGCTGAACAAGGAAGACACTGTTACCCGTGGGAGGGCCTGTGGAGGAAGCACCCAGCCACTGATGTGGCTGCTGAATGAATGATGCGGCAAACATGGTGCCCTGAGAACTAGATGCCTGAGGGGTCGTATTCACTGTCTGGGGAGATGGAGCATTGACCACCTGTGGAGGAGGGTTCACTGTTGCTGGGGAACTAGTGAACTGTGGGGAAGTACCTGTGCTGCTAGTGACAACACCACTGTACTGCTGTTGAGGAATGAAAGCTGCATTTGCCTCCTGCCTCCGATACACTGAGGCAGGTGCTGAAAAGGATTGTCCCGATTGTTGGTTGCATGGCTGATACTGCTGCTGGTTAGGATACTTGTTGTACCGCTTCCAAGCAGGCTTCTTTGTATTTTGCCCCTGGTCCTTCTTCTGCGGTTTGTGTGGACCTTGGCCATTACTCGGAAAATGGCCTTGATGCTGGGGTTCAGTCTGAGATGGTTTCCCAGATTTGTCAGCTTTCTGTTCCAGGTGTGTTACTTACGAGTTTGGTACCCGTACACAGTGAAGAATGCATTAGCCTTCTCCACCATTTGACTGGCATCCCTTACCTGGCAGATCTTAAGCTGAGCCATAAGCTCAGCAGGCCACGACTTTTCTAGCTTCGTGCATAGCATAAAGTCGATTATCCCCTCTTGCGTGCGAGGGGTTTCATCTTTCTCCATCCACTCATCTAAGTAAGCAGTAAGCCGATCGAGGAACTGAACAGCAGTCTCCTTTTCTTGTAGACACGCCCTCATAAACTGACTCCTGGCGTCGTCAATTGTGAGACTGTACGCTTTGATGAGAGCGGCCTTCATCATCTCATATGTGAGATTGTCTCCACGAATTCTGTGGAGAATATTGAGGGCAGGGCCCTCAAACAAGCTAAGAAACAGGAGCTGCTTTGCTGCCTCATCCAGCTGGTACAGCTACGCCATGTCTTCAAAACGAGCTATGAATGGCTGTCTTCGCTCACCCTCCTTGCGCAAAGGAAGCTTGAGGTGCGGGGTTGCCAGAACATGTGCAGGGAGAGCGCTCGTGGAGCTTGGGTTAGCTGCACCAGATGTGTCTGAAGCCAAGGAGTCTTGCTTGAGCTTCAGCATCTCAAGTTCATGTTTCTCACGTCCCCCGTGCTCAGCATGTTCGTGTTCTCGTTCTCTCTCTTGTTGTTCTCGTTCGTATTCACGTTCTCTCTCGCATTGTTTGCATTGTTTTTGCTTGTGTTCACGTTCTCTCTCGCATTCCTCGGGCAGAATTCTACGCTCTTCACGGGCATCATTCTCATGCTGCTGCTCGTAACTAAACCATGAGGGCACATATTCTTTAATTTGTTGTGAATCGGTAAGCCCCATATCTTTGGCTTCGTGTATGTATATATTAGTAGCCATGATGCTAACTCAATTAAGGCTGAGTAGACTAAAGACTGAGTACTGACTGCTGTTCCACAGAGAACTAGTAATCGAAAGTAAAGAATATAGGCACAGGCTGGTGGTGACCAGTTTTATATAGTTAAACTGATAAAGAAAATAAGAAGAAGAAAATGTAGCTGACTGGGAAAACTATTATGTAAATTTGATAGAGATGAATCAGTAACTACCAGTAAGATAGTGCCTATACTCTTTAATGATAACAAATACCTAGGTGTAAGTGAGTGAATATTATTTCGTCAATAACTTTAGAGCTAGGAGTTAATATCCTGGCGAGGTCGCCAGATGTCACGGGGGGATGTGAATTTATGAATTAGAAATGCTCAATGTTACATGAAAATAGAGACAAGGAATTGACTTGTGAAAATCAAATAGTAAGTTTTGCTTTATGCCGGCTTACTTTGCCTATTCTCTAAGGACGAGAATTTATAAACTTTCTCAACAGTACACAGCAGAGCCTAGTTACTCACAAGTGCTGTTTGTTAGTACTGTTAGCCTCTTGAGAAAGTGACTCCACCCCTGCAGTCAATAACTAATTCTAATAATAATAGACAGGTTCTTGCCAGTGCTTAACTCCTGGCTGTCACAACAGATTTAAGTTTGATACAAAAGAACTGGCCTAAGTACCAGTTATGGATAATGTAAAGAGTTTGTGCAAACTAGAGCGGCAGACTGAAGTAACCTTAATGTGGAGAAATAAAACGGGTCTAATTACATTAAGCTCAAGGAAAAGAACTGTAAATTTATTGATTACAATAAAATAAATTTACGTTATATGAATCTCAAAAATTAATTCAAAAGGGGAATTCACGGTTACTAAGGGACTCATGAATTCAAATAACAAAGGAAATACACTCACTCGCTCATTCAATAGCTAATCGAACTTAAGCCTAGAAAAAACAAACAGAATTACTGGTCAGTGGAGGGATGGAGCTGAACGAAAGACTGGGCATCTGCGTGATGAACACCAAGCGCTGCTATTCACTGCAAGCCCACTTAGCCGATCACCGTCTAGGTGGAGATTCAGGAATTTGCTGTACAAAGGAGACGTTGCTCTCAGCGCTGGACACAAACGATCCTACCCTTGAGGCGACCCAAAGCTAAGTTCAAATGGGGAAAAGAGGTAAGAGCTGGCCGTGTTTGCCAGAAGTAGGCGTGGCCTAATTTCAACGGTCAGCGGAGAGAGGGTGAACGATATAGACACGCAATAAATCACTCAGTTAAAGCCCTAATGTCGTGCATAAGAATGGTCACTTATGAAACACTGACAAATGTTCTGAAAACCATCCCGATCGAAATGCATACAGAGACAGTTGAACTGAGTGATGCCCAGTGGGAATTCCACTAGAGTTTGTGGTTTTCTCATCAAAGTACAATGTCATGAATTTGTATATATACACTCGCACGAATTCGTGACGCAGAGACACCCGCGTATGCTAAAAATCCGCGGATATCTACTGCCCACCTTAAAAACACCCCTGGACCCTCCTTAACCCTTTGGCTGCAGCGACTGTGATGACAATGTACTGACTCTGCTCATTGCGGAAAAGTAGGAAAAAATTGTGTGCTTTCAACTCGTGGTTTAACCCACTTATCGTTAATCTGGAGAGCTGAAAGTTTGGTCAGACAAACGTCAGTCTTTCTACTATCGTTTGCAGCTAACTGCCTGTCCATAGGCACTCCAAGCACGGAGAATGATTTGAGAGAATACAAGGTGTGTTTTGACTGATGCAGGAAATTGCCTAGGGAAGTGGAAATTTCCACCTAACCACAAGATATTTTCCATACAAAATAGGGTTACAACCATGTTACCTCATCACAGTAATTGCAATAATAATAAAAATAAAACACTTTAGCCAGTCCTCTATGAGTTTGTTACGATATTCCACTGTTTACTTTAGACTTAGCGAAACAGTAATCATGGGAGGAAAATCATTACAAGCTTTATCACACTTCATGAATGACTTTTTTTACCACTTGCTTTTATAAAGCTTATTGATATAATGTCTTGAGTGATTTCATAGCATTGTTGCACAGTTTGCAACCGCAAAAATGTTCGCTAGCTAATGCGCGTAGCATCATGACTTCTTTGATTATCACAGAAATATCACTACATCACTTGTATTTTATCACAGTAATTCACAATACTGTATAATATAACACTTTCAGCCACTCTTGTATGATTTCAGTGTGATTTGGGTGTGTATTGCTTCGTATTATGAGAGAGAGGCGGGGGAGGGCAGCAAACTGGTTTAGACCAGCTCATGTAGGGGTACAAGAGAGAAAGGGGGGGGGGAGGGCAGCAAACCAGTTTAGACCAGCTCATCGAGGGTACATGGAAGAAAGAAATATTCCCAGCCCATCCAAACTTTACCCCTGATGAATTAATAGCATTAATAAATGAAATGGCCAAAAGGAAGAGTGTTATATTTGATTCACTGGATAATACCATCACTAAAACAGCCATGAACTGCACCTGGGATAATGTTACATTTGCAGTGATCGGTGTCAACAGAGTTCAACGAGATAAAATGCTTTAGTGACCCCGGCCCCGGTACTGTATCCACGTGTGGATATTTAAAACCGTTTCTTATATCCACCCCCGGAAATTTAAAACCACGTATGTTAAAAATGCGAATGTTAAGGGATGACTGTATTCGGGTCTGCACCTGGTTCATGAGGGTGTGGTGGCTCCTCTCGCATATGCCGTTTCCTTGTGGCCAGTGTGGGGAGGAGTGTGAGAGGTGGTAGCCAAAGATGTTCGTGAGCTCTTGCCACACGGCGCTGGTGAACTTGGGGGCATTATCTGAGTGCAGGGCCTGGGGAATCCCGAAATAGGGTAAGACATGGCGGACTAGGGCATCAGCCACGGCTACGGCGTGGTGTTCCTTGGCTGGGCAGGCAATGAAGAATTTTGAATAGGTATCCACGAAAGTGATGATATACCTGTAGCCAGATTTGAGTGGTAGGGGGCCCACTACATCGACGGATAGTAATTGCCAGGGTTTGTGAGCAGTGATGCTCCCTGACAGGCCTGGTGTGCAGGTTGTATCTTTGCCTAGTGCGCAGGCATGGCAAGATTGGGTGACTTGTCTGGCTAGGTTGGAGGGTTTAGGGGTCCAGTGGGCATTGTTAAATACCTGTAACAGTTTTTTGATGCCCAGGCGAATCCCGTTGTCAGAGTGGAAGTGCATCAAGATTTCCGAGGGGGTCTTGGGGTCAAGCACTATATGTCCCGGCTGGGTAAGTAGGTGGTCACCCTGCTGCTGGAGTTTAGAGAACAGGTGTGGCAGCAGCCATTGGGGGCGGCCTTTGTTTGCGCCACTGTTTTAGGAGTTCAGATTCGCCGTGGATCGAGTTGATTGACAGTCGGGATAGGGCATCGGTGTTAGTGTGTAGTTTGCTGGGGCGGTAGGAAATCTCGTAGTTAAATTCTTGTAGTGTTTCCCGTCATCTAATAAGTTGGACGTTGTGTGTGTCAGGTTGCCGACGCCACTGGAGTGATTGGTGGTCTGTGATGATAACGACGTTTGTACCCGAAAGGTGGGCCTGGAAGTGTTCTAGCACCCAGACGATGCCCAGGCACTCTTTTTGTAGCGGCGTAATTTCTTTTTGCTTGGTTGAGGATGTGGCTGGCACAGGTGATGATGTACCTGGGTGAGGACAGTGCTGATTGCTATTAACCCCTACACTGCGGGCATGTTTACCAATGTCTTGCGTGTGCCACGGGGTTATTCGGGCTCCGACAGACTCTCAAAAAATATTTGCCAAAAATCAGTTATTAGTCCTAGAATATTAAAATTACATATGCTTATGGCACATACCTTCAGCTTTCTCCTGGAATGTTTGTTGAGCCTTTGTCAGTTACCGTAGGACTTGTGGAGACCTCTGAAGTTGGGTAACGAAGTCTCCACTTTACACTTCCCGACAACCCGTAATATGATTACCACAGCCAGATATTAACACTATAAACACTACTCTATGATTTTCAAGTAGTTTGGGATCCATACTCCAAAAAAAAACCCACTGTGAAAGCAATGAAAATTACGAGCGCATCTGACCGTCACACTTGCGCAAGTTCGCTCTTGGTACTCTGTCATTTATTATTCATAAAACCCCTCACACTTTATATTTCTATTACTATATAACACGTATATGTATCTACAGTCTTTATCCATAAGTTTCCTTCAGTAGTATTAGTTTATTGTCACTGTTGGGATTCAATTTCTTTCAGTAAAATACGTAGCATTCACTTTCTCGTCCTGTATACTAGCATTGAGAGTGAATGTCACTTTCACCATCACTCTCATAACTCATAGTATTCAGACATGCTAGAGTGAAACTTTCACTTTCATTACTCCTAGGGTATATACTCGTATTCTTATATTACTACTCATTTACATTTCTATTTACATTCTCTATTTTATTTACATTATTTCCATTTCCATTTTATTTACACTGTGTTATGCATTGTCAATTGCAGTAACTTATAAAACTATTTTCCACTGTTCACGTATATTTACAGTCATTACTTTCACTTGCTGTTTACACATTATTTACACATTATTTACAATTCCACTTGCACTGTTTTACTCAATAGAAAGATTGTAGTCACTCTTTCATCAATTGTCAGCCCTTTACCTCTTTCCACATGAGGTTTAGTCGGGGGTAAAGTCACAGGGCCCTTTGCATGGGGGTGAAAAGTGGCTGAAGTTATCAAGAGCGAACTGACGTACCTCCACGTTGGAAGTTGAGAGTGAACTGATAAGGGTGGGCCGGGGTGGTGGCCTACCTAGGGAAATTCATTACTACCAATGTTAGCCTCTTGACACAGCTATATATAGTAGTGAAATGATTGGCAGGAAATCTAGACAACACATTATAAATTAGGTAGTTTCAGGTGAATGTAAATATCACTTAGGCTTCTTCCTTCCCTCCTTATATGTATATTTATTACGAAAATAGATTATACGGCATATTTCAAGGGGAAATAAACAGCGAAAATTAGCGAACGAGTGCACGTGAGGTGTTGTCAGGTGATAATTAGCCAATTCCAGGTGTATGGCACTCTCACTTACCTTATTTCTTTTTTGTATATATTATTTGGGATAAGAATAGGGCATAGGGCTTATTTCAATGGATGAAATCAGTGAAAATTTCCAGGGAAGATTTACTTAGCGTAGCACGGCCGGGCAGGCGAGAGGATAGGGTAATGGAAGGGGGGTAGGGAGGGGAGTCAAGAACGGGGAGAAATGGCTAAATTGTCAACAATGGATGGGAGTACAGATGAGATTAGGAGTGCTGACTAGTGTTGGACATTGGCAGTATTGATAGATGATACAAGCCCCCACTTGGAAGCCCGGGTGAATTCAAAATAACACAGAATCACAAAAGCGACTCCCCACGGTATGATCACTTGCTCCCAAGCATCACGAAAGTGACGCCCCGTGGTTAAGGGGTTAATGATACATCCGTGTATAGACGGAAGGGCAGGGTGTAGTCAGGGAAGGCGACGATCGGGGCTGTGATGAGTTTGCTCTTTATTGTTGGCAAGCAGCTCTCAGTTCGTCAGTCCAAGTAAAAGGCTCGCCCTTTTTGGTCAAATCATGGAGGGGTTTGGGGATGTCGGCGAACACTTTCACGAAGCGCTGATAGTACAATGTGAGGCTTAGGAAGGCGCGGACTTTGTGAATGTCTTGTGGCAGAGGGAGGTCTGCGATAGCACGCAGCTTGTCGGGGTTGGGTGAGATTCCATCCTTAGAGATGATGTGCCTCAGGAAGGTGACAGTTCATGCTGCCAGGACACGCTGGTAGGGCCTGAGCTTGAGGTCGGCTTGGCGGATATGCAGAAAAACATTCCTGAGACATTGCAGATGATCGGCCAATGTTTTGCTGAAAATAATTACGTCATCCAGGCAGGCCAGGTAGATTTCTCAGGTGAGGCCGCTCAGGACAGACTCCATTAACCTAAAGAAGGTGATGGGGGCGTTGCAGCGTCCGAAGGGTAGAACGTTGAACTCATAGTGTCATTGCTAGTGGAAAACGCAGTTTTCCATTTGTCCTCAGGGTGTATGGGGTCTTGCCAATATCCTGATTGGTGGTCTAGGGTCAAGAACCAAGAGGCTCCATATAGGGAGTCGAGGGTGTAGTCTATCCTGGGAAGGGGCGTGGCGTCCTTGGTGGTTACGTCATTCAATCGGTGGTAGTCCAAGCAAAAACGCACGATGCCCTCTTTCTTCTTGACGAGGATGACGGGGGAGGACCACAGGCTGGTGGTGGATGATACGACACCAGCATCGAGCATTTCCTGGGCCTTCCGGTCTTCCTCAGCCTGTTTTTTTTTGTGTGTGTGTGTGTGTGTGTGTGTGTGTGTGTGTGTGTGTGTGTGTGTGTGTGTGTGTCCGACTCTGGGCATAGGCTTCACAGCCTGCTATCAAGGCCCAGCAGTCCTCCTACATACCATACACCTCTACACAGTTGGGGAATGGGCGGTCCTGTGGCATGCATTTCGTGAGTCAGGTAGGTGGTGTGGCCAGTGTCAGTAGGGCCTGATGCAAAGAGGTCTTGGAAGTCCAGGAGAAGGTGGCAGAGGCTATCCGCCTGGTGGGGGGAGAGATGTTCAGGTATGGGTGGTAGGGCGGTTGGGGGGGAGTGGGGGAGGGTGATGCGGCTCAGCCTCTTCCATCTCTCTCACTGCTAATCCCCTAGGTAGCGTGAGGGGAGTGGTGGAGATGTTGGCTATTCTGACTGCAGCGGTGTGAGGGGGGAGGAAGGTGGGGGACAGCAGACAGGCCGAGACAGTCATGGGTGACAAGTCAGGGAAGAACAGGATGGAGGTGCCAGTAGGCTTGTTTAAATGTAACCAAGCCTCGTGCTGGGGAGGGATCGTTAGGGCAGAAGCAATACTTGCTGGGTAGGTGGAGTGTGGGGGGTGTGGGCTGGAGGAGGAGCTGAGGGGGGAACAAAGGGGGAAGGGGGGAGGGAGGTGAGGGAGGGGGCCTGCATGTGCACATGGACTGGGGGGGGACTGGGAGGGGAGTCTGGGGGATTCTGGAATTGGAGCTGCTGCTTGTGGCAGTCGTTGTTCACACGTAACTTCTGCAGGAGGTCCAATCCCAGATATCCATCACATGCATGGCAGGTCGAGTCGAACACAATAAACTTGTGCTGGGTGGAGACTTGTTGGTGGGTGTCAGTGCATAGGGCCCGGGCTTCCCCGCGGATGGGTAGGGGGTCATTCCCTGTGTCCACGAGATGAGCTGACGTAGGGAAAAGCAGGCCAAAAGCCGACTTATTACAGGAGTAAAAACGACTGTAGAGGCAGGATCTGGCCGCTCCTGTGTCGACCGGTAACCTCACTTTTACCCCGTTCAGTCTTATCTTGTTGTAGACTGCAGGGTGGTATTTCTGAGAGTTGGCCCCGCCACTGTGGGGAGGTGCGAGGGTGAGCTTAAAAATCCAGCCGCTGAGGGATCTCGTCTTCCTCCGGCTCCATTTCCCCGGGGTGGATGTCCCCGGTGGGTGCGTCGTCGTCCTTGGGGCCCTCGTTATCGAGGGAGGATACTTTTCGTTGTCCGTGGGTGGCTGGTCTACGCCTGGGAGCCTTTAAATGTTCTCTGATGTCGTGGAGTGGACATCTGTGGCTGCATGCGGTAAATTCCCACGTGTTAATGGAAATTATATTCTGGTTCTCCTTAGGGTTAGGGCACTTATTGGTGGGCTGCATCCTGGGTAGGCTGGGTGTTGGCGTGGGTTGAGGGCAGCCGAGGTTTGTTGTGTGGTGCTGGTCTTTGTGTGAGGAATTTACTAATGACGTTGATCTGTTGTGGGGTGGAGAGGGAGGTTAGGAGGCGTCATGTGAGTTGGATGTCAATCTAGGTCTCCCATAGGGTCGTATATTGTAAAATGTTCTTTGACCATACCGGGGAGAACTCTTAGTAGTGTGTTGAATGTGTGTTGTTCCTGGGTTAATACATCCGTTTCCGGTATGCGGTGGTGACGAGTCGCCTGGGGTGGATGAGTGTGTCGTCCAGGTTTCCGTCATAGATGTAACTGTTGAGTTGCGAGAGTGCCACAACTCTTCCTAGTGATGGCCTGAATCACTATTTTGGTAAAGTTCGCCCATGTTAGCTCCAGGACGACTTTAGGTGTGATGCTGGCCTCTTCTTTGCCCAAGAGCGGTAGGGTGACTGCTATTCTTTGTCTGTCGTCCTCAAACCCTATGTCCAGCAGCAGTTTGATTATAGATAAGTATGTGTGTATGTCGTTGGTCGAATTTAGATAACTGTACGTGAGGTTTTGTTGACACTTTTGCTGTTGTCCCTGTTTGCTGCTCCCTGTATTCTACCAGGGTCAAGAACCACCGCTGGCCACCAGTGTTATGCTGGGTGTTTTTAGGGTGACTTCTCATCCCAGAAACACTAGCGATAGAGCGGGGGTCCTCTTTCGAGACTGGAGCTAAAACACACAATGAGAAGAGCAGGACATAAAAGCTCTGGACAACAACCTTACACGTGCATTATCCAAATTGCAACCTTCGTACAATATGGATGGGAGTTGTACACAATGCCCAATTTACTATCAACTGTGCTGAACAGACTAGAGGGTCCCAACTGGTTTGTGGGTATCACGCAGGATACTAGCCAGTCAGAAGGACGCTGGACGAACACTGCACAATGAAGGGTATTAGATCTCACAAAGTTTGTTACTTGGGCTCTGGTATCAATCTGAATATAAGTGTCTCACCATATATCACACGGTGGTAAATGCACTAGTACAACATAGTATACACACATAGACACGTAGGCATAGTACATAGTCACTAGGGCACTAGTTCGACACTGTACATATATATATATATATAATCACGAGCACTATAGTCACTCTAGGTCTTGGCAGTCACTATTACACTGGACAGGCCGGGGGACTCCAGGTAGGCTGCAGGGGCCAGGTGGTCTCTGGGTGTCGGCCAGGTGTTGGAGGGATCCCGTCTGGTGTCCCTTCTCTCAAGGGCCACAGGATGACCCTCAAAGGTGACGTCATCTGCTGGGAGCTGTGGTCGGGCATGGTGGGAGGCCCTCTACTTGTGGGGCCTGGCAGGGTAGTCTGGTACTTGGGGCTCGGACCAAACAGCGCGAGCAGGTGAGCTTGTCTGTACCTACCCTGGGGAGAAGGTCGCCGTCATCTGGGACTGGAGAGGTCACGCCCCGGGGTCGTGGAGGCGCTTTAGGGAGTCCGGCATCTGCATTCTTCCTTCCATCGGACCGCCATCAGGGTCGGACTGTGGTGTCACCTCCGGCTGGAGTCCATCAGGTGGTCGTCTCCCACGGGCGCTGGCTGGATGGCACACACTCCTGGGGACAGGACAGGACCTCACCACACTTCCTCCAGGCAAGGAGGTTCCTCCTGGGGGCTGCCTTGGTGGAGATGGGCTGAGGAACATCCTGCTCGGCTACAGGAGGGGCAAGCTGAGCGAGGGTCGTCCTTCACTGGGGAAGTCACAGGGGGTGAGAGGCTTTGGTGGTGATGCCTCTCCCTGGCACAGCTGGAGGCCATCGCCAAGGTCCCATAGGCAACGGGGGGAGGGCTGCTAGAGGCCGTCCCTTCCCTGTCAGTGCGGCTGGAGGCCGTCACCGGAGCCCGACTTCCTAGCAGTACTGTGGGCAAGGTGCAGGCGGAGGCAGTCACCTGACCATGGGTGTGGCTGGAGGCCATCACCTGTGTCCTGCAGGGGGAATGACGTGAAGTTGAGGTGCGGGCAGAGGCCGTCACCTGCCTGCTGGTGTGGCTGGTGTCGAACACCCACAGGCAGCTGCAGAAGGAGAGGGGACATACCTAGCTCCCTCCAGGTGTGGGTGGAGGCCATTGCTGGTTTCTGCAGGAGAGGAGGGGGGTTGAGCAGCACCTGAGCGGCTGGAGGCCATCTCTATAGTTGTACGGCTGAAGGCCGTCACACTTTGGTGTGCGTCTGGAGGCCATCGTGTTTGGTGTGCGGCTGGAGGCCGTCACGTTTGGTGTGTGGCTAGAGGCTGTCACTATTTTGAAGCAGCTAGAGGCCGTCACAGGGGTGCTGCTCGGGACTGTCTTTTCAGCCCCACCCCGAACCTGTCGAAGGCTAGTCCGGTCAGACGGTAATGCGCACGGATTGCGGCACTCCCGCTGGGTCTGTTTTGGGGATTAGGGGACAAGGTAATTGGGGACACACGTCCATACTGCCTTGACATCATGCGCACCCTCGGAGCCCCTCCATGGTTGCCTCCTGGGGGGGTGTCACTCTCTCCTAGTGGTGCTCAGTTGCCACGGTTGATATTTCAGACTGTGCCTAGGATAGTGTTACATTTGCAGTGAACAGTGTCAGCAGAGTTCAGCAAGATAAAATGCATTAGTGACTTCTTCCCTGGTACTGTATCCACCTGCGGATATTTAAAACCAGTTATGTTATATCCACCTGCGGATATTTATAGCTGTGTATGTTAAAAATGCTGATGGTAATGAATGACTATGTACTGAAGTCATTTTTAGGTAGGTAAATGTCCTCGGAAAAATCTTGGAAAATTGCTCCAATGGGTGAAGTTGGGGCTTGGATACCATTAACCTCTTAACCGCGGGGGGTCACTTTCATGACGCTTGGGAGCAAGGGATCATACCGCGGGGGGTCACTTTTGTGATTCTGTGTTATTTTGAATTCGCCCAGGCTTTCAAGTGGTGGCTTGTATCATCTATCAGTACTGCCAATGTCCAACACTAGTCAGCACTCCTAATCTCATCTGTACTCCCATCCCTTGTTGACAATTTATTCATTTCTCTCCGTTCTCGACTCCCCTCCCTACCTCCCCTCCATTACCCTCTCCTCTCGCCTGCCTAGCCGTGCTACGCTAAGTAGATCTTCCCTGGAATTTTCCACTGATTTCATCCATTGAAATAAGCCCTATGCCCTATTCTTATACCAAATGATATATACAAGAAAGAAATAAGGTAAGTGATAGTGCCATACACCTAGAATTGGCTAATTATCACCTAACAAAATCTCACGTGCACTCGTTTGCTAATTTTCGCTGTTTATTTCCCATTGAAATTTGCCGTATAATCTCTTCTCGTAATAAAAATATATATAAGAAAGGAAGGGAGAAGCCTAATTGATATTTACATTCACCTGGAACTACCTAATTTATTATGTATTGTCTAGATTTCCTGCCAATCATTTCATAGTGTATTTATTAGCAGCTGTCACCCTGCTGACATTGGCAGCATTGCACTCCCCCTAGGCAGGCCACCACACTGTATTCAGTTTACTGTTGTCTTTCAAGGTGAAAGCGCGTCGGATTCGTGCCTGTCCAATTCCGCTGCTTTTTAGCCCCATGCAAAGGGCCCTGTGACCTCTACCCCCTACTAAACCTCATGTGGAAAGAGGTAAAGGGCTAAGTAACTGCTGTGGAACGTGAACTGGCTAATTTGTCAATGAAAATGATAGACAGTGACTACGATCTATCTGGTGAGTAAAAGAGTGCAAGTGGAAATGTAAATAATGTGTAAACAGCAAGTGAAAGCAATGAATGCAAATATAAGTGAACAATGGAAAATAGTTTTATAAGTTACTGCAAGTGACTGCATAACACAGTTTAAATAAAATAGAAATGTAAATAATGTAAATAAAATAGAGAATGTAAATAGAAATGGAAATGAGTAGTAATATAAGAATACGAGTATATATACTAGGAGTAATGAAAGTGAAAGTTTCACTCTAACATGTATGAATACTATGAGTTATGAAAGTGAAAATGAAAGTGACAGATTCACTCTCAGCGCTAGTATACAGGACGAGAAAGTGAATGCTAAGTATTTTACTGAAAGAGAAATTGAATCCCTACAGTGACAGTAAACTACTATTACTGAAGGAAAATTATGGATAAAGACTGTAGATATATATAAGTGTTATATAGTAATAGAAATATAAAGTGTGAGTGTTTTTATGAATAATAAATGACAGAACACCAGCGGCGAACGATCGCAAGTGGGAAGGTCATACGCGCTCGTAATTTTCATTGCTTTCACGGTGTTTTTTTTTTGGAGTATGGATTCCAAACTATTTGAGAATCATAGAATAGTGTTTCTAGTGATAATATCAGGCTGTGGTAATCATATTACGGGTTGTCGGGAAGTGTAAAGTGGAGACTTCGTTACCCAACTTCAGAGGTCTCCACAAGTCCTACGGTACTCGACGAAGGCTCAACAAACATCCCAGGAGAAAGCTGAAGGTATGTGCCATATGCATATGTAATTATAATATTCTAGGACTAATAACTGATTTTTGGCAAATATTTTTAGAGAGTCTGTCGGAGCGCAAATATGCCTGCGAGACACGCAAGTCAGGCAAAAATAACCCCGCGGTTTAGGGGTTAAACCCTTTAACATGTAAACATATGGCAGTATAACGTGGAATTTTCATAAAGCGGGACCTGCCAGGAACAATACAGTATTCTTGCGTTATGTGAACAGTGATTGTATTCCCTTTTTCTCTGATACCTTCTATACCTTTCCATTACCTTCATTATCTGGTCTGAAAGCTTCATGCTTCATAATTTCCTTTTTCCAGGGCATCACTCTTCCTGTAAGCCAAGAAACCATTTACAACGCTGGGTGGTAACCATATAACCAAACCATACGTGTTCCCTACGTGTCAACAAGTGGGTTGGTGGAGGGTTAGTGCCCCTCCCCGTAAAACAACTAACTCAAAGTCAAATGGCCACCCCTTATGGGAGTGTGGCATCTGGCAATATATAGATCACTCTTCCCCTTGTATAATTGAAAACGCTGATCTCCCCCCCTCCCAGTTTGCGGAGTTGCAGCCACTTATTATTGGGCGATCGAACACCCCACACCCACTGCCCCTACCCCAACCCTAGTGTAAACGTTGTTGAATAAATGTGGAACTGCCAAAGTTAGTGATGTTACAATGTGTCAAGTTTTTATAGACAATCAGAACCAGTAGGGGAAGGTATATGTCATCATCATCATCATCATCATCCAAACCTTCTTTCTCACCCTAGGGCAGGATGAGGAGTAGCAAGGTCCAGACAACATAAGTTTGCCCAGTTCAATGGGCCACGCTTCCATTCACTTATTATCCAAGCCCAGGGAATCCTGGCTCAATCAGATAAGCCAAAAAAGGGTAAATTTTCAGAAGTAACCAACGTTTTCTTTTAGTATTATTTTTATGGTTTCCAATGCAAAATACTGTGTTTTAATTAGTTTTGACCTTCATTTTGGGGGAAAAATCCCCCTTTTGGAATTTTGAGTAAGATTTTCAAAAGCGGGTTTATCCCCCAAAATCAAGATCAAAATTAATTAAAAACACACTATTTTGCATTGAACTAACCCAAACTAACCTAACCAAACCTAACCTAACCTAACCTAGGCCTAACCTAGGGCCTGACATAGACCGAGTGCACATGCCTGCGCCAGCCAATATGTCGCTACATTCATTCGCTACTGAGCGATAGCTTAACTTAAGCCACTACATGACTACCCCTACAAAAATTGCTCCCCCAACTCAAACTAGGCTTAAAAGGTAAGTCATTATTAGAATAGATCAGGGACATAATATAATGAAAATTGGTAACATTGGTTACTTCTGAAGTTATACCCAATAAAAATATCACCATGTCCTGTACCTTCACATATACCTATATGATAGTCAGTCCGCACGGTATCACGTTAAAAGGTGTGCCAAATCCCTGATCATGCACTTCTTCTCAACATTCATCCAGCCAGCTCATTCTCTTGTCAGTCCCCTAGCCTCCCAACTTCCAAACCTCTCTTCCTCACACATTCATCCACCATATCCCTCCACCTTCTTCATGGCCTGCGTTGCTTCCTCTGTCCTTCAGATTCGCACAGATATACCTTTTTCAGCACTTTGTTGTCATCCATTCTCTCCACATGACCAAGCCATCTCAGTACGCTTTCTTCGATTCTGGTGTCCACAGACTTCCTCACTCCACATCTTTCACGAATCTCATTATTCCATATCCTATCCACTCTCTGTACTCCAGATACATTCCTCAGGAGTTCCATCTCCACTGCTCTTACTCCTGACGTCATGTTCATGCCACCTCATAGTCTCTTATTCGTATGTTAAAGTTGGCACTAACACTCCTTTGTGTAAGCTTTGTGCAGCTGCAACACTCAAGCCTCTGTCTTTTATCAAGGCCTTCATAGCACCAGCTACTTTCCTTCCTTGTGTCACTCTACTTTCCACTTCTTTTGCATATTTTCCTCTCTTGTCTATCACTATACCCAGGTATTTGAACTCTCAACAATTCCAGTCTCTCTTCATTCAGTGTAACATCACACTGGGAGTCACCTTTTCTCTCAGTAATGATCACTTTACACTTTCCTACATTTACTCTCAAGGCACAACACTCACAGACATCCACAAAACTCTGCTACCAAGCTATCGTCCAGTATTTGCAAGTAGCATTGCATCTTCAGCATACAACAAATTTGAAATATTCTATCCATCACCATCCATTACCAGTGCCATATGAGATATTCCATACATCACCATTTATTACCAATGCCATCCCTATCTCCATTACTTGTGGCTTTACTTCTCTCATCACCCCATCCATATACTGTATATATTGAACAACCATGAGGGCACACTACCTTGCTGCATCCCACATTGATCGTGAACCAGTCACTTACACATGCCTCACTACCATCATTAAAACTATTGTCATCACCTAGCAGCTTAATGTCTATATTGTACATGTTCAGAACCTTCCACAATCCTTCTCTGTCTAATTTGTTGTATGCTTTTTCCAGATCCTCGAATGCCATAAACACCTTATAGTCCTTCTCACATACCTTCTCCACTATCTATCTTACTACAGATATTTGATCCCCATATCCTCTGCCATTCCTAAAGCCACCCTGTTCATCACTCACATGGACTTCTGATATTTTTCTTACTTTCTAATTATTCTTCCAGACTTCCATATACCTTCCCTACCACACACAATGGACTTATATGTGCCACAAAAATTCTTGCACTTACCTCACCCACCTTTATATTTGTACAGGGGTACTGTCACTGCCTTTTTCCACTCAACTACACAGTGTCACTTATCCATGCCTTCTTGCATATCTCCAGCAAACACTTCATTCAGCTCTCTCCACTACATTTAATAATCTCTACATACACCTCTTCAGCCCCAACTGCTTCCCATTTTTCATCTGTTTCACAGCAGTCTTCACCTGTGCAGGTGTCACATTTCCTGGCACTGCATTTCTTCTCTGTACACTCCCAAAACCAATCATGTTAACAGTTGCTTTGCTCTGTCCATTCCCATTCGTCAGATATTCAAAATATTCTTTCCATGTTGCCCTTCCTTTGTCCATATGGATTAATACTTTACCACTTACATTCTCCACACTTTCACATTTCTTTCCACTGTCACTTCTACATTTTTGCACATCTTTCCTGAATAACTTCCTATTTTCAGAGTAATTTGCATTCATTTTTCTTCCTACATCATCATTTACCTCCTTCTTTTTGTCTTCACTAGTCTCTTTGCATGCTTCTTGATCTCAGTATATTCATTTCTTATTTCCACTGAACCCCTGTACTGCATCCACTCTAGGCACTTCTTCCTCTTTTCCTTCACTTCATTCTTATCCTCTTCATCCCACTGTGCCATACCTTACTTCTTTGTTGTCACTTTTGCCACACCAAACACTGCTTTAGCATTCCTAACTAAGCAGTCCCTGCATACATTCCACAAGCTGTTCAGATCCATTTTATTCCAGTTCACTGATTCTGTCTCCTCCCCTACTCTGGCCCTGACTTCATCTGCCATTTCTTTGATCCTCATCTTCTTGACTTTCATTCTTTCTCCCCAACAGCTGCTCTCTCACCTGGTCCACCTCACTCCTCTCAGCTTGATCTTGCATACTGTAGTCATATGATCTGACAAACCTCACATTGTCCTCTCACTACCCTCGTATCAGCAACACTACCCAGGATTGATTTCTATATGATCATGTAATCAGTTAGGCTCCTTTCAACATGGTATGCATTACCTATATACCACATGTATTTATGTGCATCTTTGTGTTTAAAATAAGAATGACAAATGCACAACCTCCTTCCTTGACACATGTCCTTTTGTCACTTCCTATTATCATTCTTTCCTGGTACACCAGATCCAGTGCCTACTGTACCATTCATATCGTCAATTATAATCACTTTATAATTCCTGGGCATTTCTCTTGCTTCTTCATCCAGCTTATCCCAAAACCTGTCTTTCTCTGTCTCCTGTCATCACATGATGCATATGCTACAATCACTGCCACTTTCACCTTCTCAAACTTAAACTTGACATACATACATTTCAAGCTGACACATTTGTAATCTTTCATTCCACTCTGCCACTCTTCATTCATTAACAAAGCAACTTCTTCCTTGCACCTGCCTCACTCATTCATACCAGACCTTACACACCTTACACCATCCCACTTCTCCACTTCACTCCCCTTCATCTTAGTTTCACACAGTGCCATCATGGCATGTCTCGTACTCTTGAACACATTCACCAATTCCACCCTCTTTCTCTACTCATTCACATCTCTCACATTCCATATGGCCATGTGAATCTGCCCATTTGGTTGGGACCCTGGGCAGGTATTGGGCCTTCCGAGGCTCTCCAAAATGTTTGCCATAATTTAGTGATTTTATAGAGGGGTATCTGGGAGACACTTCACCCTGCCAGAAACCCTGGTTATATGGTTACCACCCAGCATAGTAAATGATTTCCTGGGTACAGTAAGACATTTGGCTTGTCACTCAGTGTAGAGACCATAAGGCAACACTACATTGAATGACACTGTGCCACTCTTGTGACAGGAGGTCGGAATATTTTTGTTAAAGCAGAAAGTTTTGGTTTGTCAGAGCTGATCCCTGATTTGTTTGGGTAATGCAATATTGACCAGAACATAAACCTTATGTGTTTATAATGTAAGGCTTAAATTGCCATGTTAATATGAATTAATGGACTTACAAAACCACCCATAATCTGTGTTAACAGCCGTATGTCCTTGTAACACATGGTCCAACTTCCAATGTGTATGTCTTGTAACAGCTTACATCAGGATGAAATAGTTCACAGGTATATTGTATGTTACTGATTTGTTGGTGCTTAATACAAACGTGTATGATAATATAAATAAGATCAGTACCTGATGGTTCATTTCATTATCTTAGTTTATGTTAATTATAATCAGCATAAACTAAGATAATGATGAAATGAACCATCAGGTATGAATTTTTGTTAATTAACAAAGGATGGGAGTGGGGGATGAGAGGAAAAGACAGGCGTTTGGTGGAGACAAGAGCCCAGAGAGAAAAGTGGTGGAGGTGGGAGCGAGAATGGACGAGGAAAGACCTGTGCGTGTATATCTTTCATCTAACCCTGTCCACTCGTACGCTGATGATTCCACCCTTCACCCTTCCATTCGGTTTCCGCAGTGTTCATCTCAGCAGTTACTTCAACAAACAAGGGATGAGGCTATGGCACACCTAATGTCTGACTTGGCTCATATCTCTGACTGGTGTAAAAATAATCTTGTTGTTTTTGATGCAGCAAAGACTCGGTTTTTACACCTATCAACCCAACAAAATCTTCCACAGGAGTACTCACTAAAGTTTAATAATATCCAGCTCAATCCTGCATCATCCTTGAACTGCTTGGGGTTTCATTCACTCGGGATTTATCTTGGAAAGATCATATTGCATCTCTTGTAAAATCTGCTTCCAAGAGATTAGGTGTGCTAAGATGACTCCGTAACTTCTTTACCCCTGCACAGTTGTTGACTTTATACATGGGTTTTATTCACCCCTGTGTAGAGTACAACACTCATGTGTGGGGAAGCTCCCCACATACAGCTTTTCTTAATAGGGGAGAGTCAAAGGCTTTTCGTCTCATTAACTGTCCTCTTACCAGCTCCCTTCAACCTCTGTCTCTTTGCTGCACTGTTGCCTCTTTATCTCTTTTCTGTCGCTACTTCAATGGTCACTGCTCCTCTGAACTGTCTGCTTACCTTCCTTCACCTCTATGACAGGTATCACCCATCTAGCAACAAATTCTCATCCCTTTTCTGTCCACCTCTCTAATGGAAGAGTTAACCGTTACTCCTAGTCCTTCATTTATGCAACAGGTCAACTCTGGAACTGTCTCCCTCTGTCTGTATTTCCTACTTCCTATGATCTCCAGTCTTTCAAATGCGGTGTGTCCAGGCATCTCAAAATGAACGGATCTTGAATTTGGCTCTGTTTTGTATGGTTTTTGTTTTTTTCCTGAAAGGAACTGTTTTGCAGGTTCATAGCCTTTGGTTCCTTCTTCCTCGCATAAAGAAAAAAATACTATACTTTTTTGCAACATTGTAATATAGGACGTAAGTATATAAATAATAACACATATATTGTTGCAGGTATAAAGCTGTTCTGCAGGTTGAAGGGGAGATGACTGGTTACTAGGTTAGTTTTGTTGCCCATCCATTTTTTTTTTTTTTTATACAATTGAGAGCAGATGGGGGACTTGGAAGGTGGGTGCAAGATATTCACAGAAGAAATCTGTGCAGCATGTGAGGTGGTGTGTGGGGTGAAGAGTAGAATAAAAGGAATGCAGGGAAAGGCATGGTGGAATGAAGAGGTGAGAGAGACTGTGGCACAAAAGAAGAAAGCATATAGTGAGTGGATGAGAAACAGGGGCATTGATGAAGTTGAGAGACTGAAAAGAGAGTTATATGTAGTGAGGAAGAGAGAGGTGAAAAGATTAGTAAGAGAGAGTAAGAAGGGAGTGGATGAGGAATTTAGAAGGAATTTGAGTGTAAAGTGGAGGGAATGTAAGAAAATGTACTGGAAAGAGGTAAACAGAGTTAGACAGGGTGCCATAGAAGTTAGTTGGGGAGTGAAAGATAAATGATAGATTACTAGTGGAGAAGGGAGAAAAAGTGAGCTTATGGAGAGAACACTTTAATGAATTGTTGAAGATAGGGAATGAAAGTAATGCAAGTATAAGTGGCTGGGGAATGGCTGGGAGAAGGAGGGATGTGAGAAGAGAGGAAGAAATTGGCAGGATGGAAGTTGTGGAATCAATGAAGAAAGTTAAAATGGGGAAAGCCCTAGGACTTGATGGAGTGTGTAGTGAAATGCTGAAGTATGGGGAAGAGATAGTAATAGAATGGATGTGGAAGGTGTGCAGATTGGCCTGGGAGGAAGGTAGAGTCCCGGAGGACTGGAAGTCAGGTATAATTATTCCCCTGTACAAAGGAAAAAGGGAAAAAGAAGTGTGTGGTAATCATAGGGACATTTGTCTTCTTAGTGTAATAGGAAAAGTATATGGTAGGATACTTATTGACAGAGTTAGGAAAATAATAGAGGAGTTAGTTGGAGAAGAACAGGGAGGTTTTAGGATGGGAAGAGGTTGTGTAGATCAGATATTCATTCTTAGATCTTTAGTGGAAAAGTTTCTAGAGAAGGGAAAGAAGTTGTATGCAGCCTTGATGGATTTGGAGAAAGCATATGACAGGATGGATAGACAAGGATTGTGGAAAGTATTAGGAATAAATGGAGTAGATGGGAAGTTGTTGTAGGCCATGAAGAGTATGTATGAGGGTGCTAATGTTGCAGTGTATGTGAGTGGTGAACTGAGTGAATTTTTCTGTTTGAAGGTTGGATTGAAACAAGGATGTGTCATGTCTCCATGGTTGTTCAGTCTGTATATGGATGGGGTTATAAAGGAGATACAAGGTAGGGTAGTGGATGTTGGAGTGGCCCTTGTGAGAGAGGGCAGTGTTTGGAAACTCCCTGTACTATTGTTTGCATATGATACAGTGTTGTTAAGTGAAGATGAAGGGGAGCTGCGAGGTTTGGTGGATGAGTTTCGGAGAGTGTGTAAGGAACGGAATCTAAAGGTGAATGTAGGGAAGAGTAAAGTGATGGTCTTTGAGAGAAGTGAAGTCACTGAATGTACAGTGAGATTGGACGGGGAGGCATTGGAGAATGTGAGTGCGTTTAAGTACTTGGGTAGTGTGAAGAGTATGGATGGAAGTTTAGAGGGCGATGTGCTTGAAAGGATGCAGCAGGGAAGAAAGGTTGCTGGTTCCTTGAAAGCATTGATAAGAAACAGGGAAGTGAGCATGGAAGTGAAAAATCTACTACATGACAGTATTGTGATACCGACTCTTAACGTATGGAAGTGCAGCTTGGACCTTGTTGGAGGAACAGAAGTCAAAAGTGAGAGCAGTGGAAATGAGTTATTTGAGAGGAGCCTGTGGAATCACATGGATAGACAGTCTGACAGGTGAGGAAGTGAAGGAATGTTGTGGTGTAGATGTGGATATGATAGGAAGTGTTAGGAGAAACACATTAAGATGGTTCGGCTATGTTGAGAGGATGGAGAGTGAGAGACTGCTGAGGAGAATGTATGTGAGTGAGGTCAAGGGGGGGGGAGGGAGGGGGAGACCAAGGATGAGATGGAGGGATGGAGTGGAGAGTTATATGAGAGACGGGGGTGTGAGCTGGGAGCAGGGCAGTGAGATTGCGGGGGACAGAGCGACATGGAGGTGATTGGTTTGTGGCCACCCCTTACGGGATTAAGACGTCTGGCAATAAATAGATAGATAGGTAGACAATTGTCCACACCTCTAGTGCTGGTGAATGTAGGGAGAGGTAGGTCACAGTATTTACAGTGCCTACTGTACAATGAAAGACACGACTATCTTCCCAGTTCTGTCCTAAGATAATTTACACCTGGTGAAATACAATGAAACCCCTATCTCTACTGGTGCGTGTTGCAAAAGGTTTGATTCTTCTGCTATATATTTGTCAGACTTTGGGATGATAGTTGTGTCTTTCATTGTACATTAGCTTTTTTTTTTTTTTTTCAATAACAATGGAGGAAGGAAAAAGAAATAAATTAAAAAAATAATCCATACACCAGATTATTGGTGTCCTCCATTCATTAAATATCTGTAACAGTTGGACTTGAGCAGCTGTAGGTTGAAGTTTGGAGGGAAACAACTCTGGGGAAATGAGTTCCAGAGAGATGCAGTTCAGGGAATGAAAGAAATCTGACAGGCAGAAGTTCTGCAGTATGAGCGTTACCAGAGCATATGCCACTTTCAGTCTTTTTACATTGTTTTTTGTTCTGTCCTTATCTCTCTCTCTCCTTCTGTGCCACTTCCAAAATTTCTGGTCCATGACTTTCCAATAGAACTCTGTCTTCTCTTCCGTCATTCTCTGGTTGTTTTATTCCTTAGCTTCCTTAACAAGTTCCTTTATTTTAGCTCGCTCTTCCTCATTTGCATCTATCCTTATTCAGATATTTTTGAGTCCCTTCTTATCTGTTAATTTCCAAGTCTTGTTGATTATTTCATTTACCATGACCTGAGATTGAAATTTTACTTTTAGTGGCCTTGCCCTTCCCTCTACATATTTTTCCATCCTAAACACTCCTTTGATCTTCTTTGCTGCGTTATTTCCTTCCATAACTATTGACACTATTTCTTTTGGCCTTCTCAGTTCTTCCGTTTCTCTTTCTGACCTCACTGACATTATTTTTCTTCAAACCAGAGATAATCATGCACTTTTTCTTTTCTGCTGCACCTCTGACAAGTGATTATTTACTTTTTAGTACCTTTGCCACTTCCTTCTCCACCTTTTCCTGGTTTTCTTTTCTCTGTTGTTCTAAAGTATCCATAAGACTTATTTTATCTTCCTGTTGAATTTTCTTTCACCCCTTTTGATGTTCTTGGATTTCCTTGATATGTTCCTCATGCATCTTAGTTTGAGATTCATGCTCGTCCTGCTTACGTTTCATATTGTCCCTTCCCTCCTCCAGCCCCTTATTTTCCCATTTAAGCTGTTTTATTTCAGTTGCAGCTGATTCATTGCCTGCTTTTATTTCAGACACTTTTTTCCTGGTCAACACTGCTCACTTATTTTTTAATTCCTTTATCTCCCTCTCTTGTTCCGAGGTTTGTTCTTGTAATTTACTTATTATTTCCCTTACCTTTTTTAATTCCTGGGCATTCTTCTTAGCCATTTTCTCCACACTTGCTACTCTTTCTTGGTTCAGTTTGATTCTTCCGTCATTTTGGTCATCATTGGAGAACCCCACAAACTCACTGTCACTGGACTTAACAATAGACTGCTTCTCTCCGCCTTGGCAGGATCGTACAAAATTTAAAACCGTCACTGTGTTTTGCTCTTATTTGGCCGACTCCTCTGGCTAATTTTCACTCAAATGAGATGGAACCACCACTCACGCATTCAATTCGCATATTAAGAATAGGGATGCTTCCTTTTCGTTGTTGATTTTGCGTTATTTTCCCACGATTTTCATGGAGCTCCGCCGCTGACGACGTCCTGTATTCATTTATAACATCAGAGATGAATATCTGTTCTGTGCACAGCTTGGAACTACCACAGAAGCTTCAGATGTGATGAAAAAATTGACTTCTTTTCTTACAGCTAACAGAATAGCAAGGGAAAATTATTTGAGGGTCTGTACTGATGGGGCTCTGGCAATGCTGGGATTAAAATCAGAGCTACAGAAGCATGTCAAGGAAGTAGCTCTAAATGCGAAAGAGATTCACTGCGTGATCCATTGTTTTGCACTGGCGTCAAAAACTCTCCCTGATCCCCTTTGTGGAATGCTAGAGGCAGTCCCTTCAAGCAGGCGTTATGAGTGTCACGTCGTGCATACCTGGCCAACATTTTTGAGCAGCTAAACAGGCTGAATCTCAAGCTACAAGGCATGGAAAGAAATGCATTTCACCTCTTGGATTCTATGTGTGCATTTGTTGTCAAACTCCAGAACTGGCAAAGGAATGTGAATGCAGAAAATGTTGCCTTGTTTGAGAATCCTTCAACTATTCTTGATGAGATTGAAGAGGATCATCAACTTGACTCATCTCACAAAAGTGAAATAATTCAACACTTGAAATCCTTGGAAAGTGAGCTCAAAAGATACTTCCCAGAATTCAATAAGGAAGAAGGGAAATTGGTGAGGAGTTCATTCCCTTGACACTCTTGATAGTGCTGACTTTCCCTATTATATTTCAGGATGAATTCCTTGACCTCAAGAATGATTTTGCTGCCTGAGACCATTATGAAGAAAAACTCTGACCGTGTTCTGGTGCACCATGTATCAGTCATGTCCAAAAGTAAGCAAAATTGCATTTAGGGTCCTCTTGCCATTTTCCATAACATATGGGAATCTGGTTTCTCCACCCTTCTACACATAAAAAGTAAAAGTTGAAACAGGTTGGATGTGGATCTAGATGTGAGATGTGCACTATCAGCAACTCAACCTTGAATCATTCGACCTACTGAAAGCAAACATTGTCATCCATCCCATTGATATGTAACAGAATATGCATTCTGATTGATACTTGTCAGCATTAAAATAAATGGATATCAACAAAACACTTTATATTCATCATTATTTGTGAGGGGCTTGAGAGAAAACTGAAGAGGACCACGAGGATGTTAAGATCCCCACAAGTGGGGAATGAAGTGAAAAAGTTTAAGAAACACAGTCATAGAACAATTAGTTAAAAGTTGGTCAGATATTGACTAGTGTGCTTGTGTGAACACCATCACCATCACTTAGAATAATCTGTTTAAAGTCGGTCAGATATCGACATATGTGACTGTGTGTGCTCATCATCATCATCATCATCATCATCATCTTAGAAAATCAGTGAAAAGTTGGTCAAATATTGACGTGTGTGACTGTGTGTGAACATCATCATCATCATCATCATCCTAGAAAAATCGGCCAGAAGTTGGTCAATTATTGACTCGTATAGGACTGTGACTGGAGATCATCATCATCATCATCATCTTAGAACAATAAGTTAAAGTTTGGTTAAATATTGACTCGTGTGTGAGTGTGTGGGATCATCGTCGTTATCATCATCACCAATGTCACGCGTCCTCTTGGGAAACTTGGTACAGGGTATGATCATGACAGAAGCACCTCCAGTCTACATTATCCTCAACACTCCCTTCTCACTCTCTCAAACACTCTTCTTCTTCCATATCTTTCTTTAGTGTATTGTTCCACTCTCTTCTTCCACACCACATAAGGTCTGCTCTCCGCATCACTTTCACATGCTTTCTTTGACATTCTATCAGTGTTCATTCTGTATACTGTACATATCCATACCATCTCAAATGTATTCCTCTTTATCCACCCAATGGTTCTAAACCTCACTCCTATGCATATTTCTTCCATTCCATGATGCACATTTTTTCCTTATTTTTTACAACCTCCATCTGCCCCATGCCTGCAGCTGTTCAAAGAAAGGTAATTTCAGCAGCTTGCAACCTACATAACTTTCTTTCACTCACTGCACGGGATTCACTCACGTACTAAAGCGTCAGCAGTAAGACATTCATGCTGGGCTCTCAACTCCATGCTAACTCACCTACTTTTCAATGTACAGCCGAGCTCTCCAGTTGCTTCTTTAGGTGACCAAGCCCAACATATGCAAACATTTTGGAACCTTTATAAATTATACGATATGATAAGAAATGATCTGTTTCGCTTTATCCTCCATTTTGTCATATTTACACAAAACAGCCCCCAGATAATGAAAACTACCAGCCTTCAAGTATTTCACTGCCCATCAGTATCCAACAACTCATGGTGTTTCTTTTTTCTACCCTGTATTGCCTGCCAGAGTCTGTTGTCACAGTCTTTCCTTTCAGATAACATTGTCATACTTTTTTGCACATTCACCTTTAATTTTGTTCTTATGCAGACTTATTCGCTGCCTTTTGCAAGACACACTCGCATTCTGCCATCAAAACATCATCAGAGTAAAAGCAGATCACAAGGCAATATTCATTGCCATTTAACTTCAGTTTTTCTCTTATACCTGGTGTCCTTATTTTCAGCAGCTTCACCAAACCTTCCATATAAACAGTAAAATTAAAACATCTGATTTGGACCAGACTTGGTGGATGGGTTGAGAGTCAGCCAGTTGGTTGACCTGTTGTTTTTAGAACAGTAGGTCAGAAGCCAGTGTCACATAACAAGGTCACCTGAAACAGTTTTGATGTGATTTACTAAACATGGTGGAAGGGTTGGAGGTGAGGCAAGTATGAAAGGATTTGATTCTGAGAACAAAAGCCTAAGGTCATGGTCACAGAGCAAGGTTAGAGATAGTAAGTGTCTGTTGTGCTTGCTTGCATCAGTTCTTTAATCTCATTATTTGGTTCCTGTTACCAAATTTTATGTTTCATTTTGATTAGCAATGATAAGAAAGACATCTTTGCAACTGAATCCTATTTCAGTTATTGTACTTTATACTTCATTACACTGCAGTCCACATATCCACATATATTCTAATGTCTGGTTCGTCATCATATTCCTGTTCAAACTCTTCTTGCAATACTTGTTGTAGCCTTTGACTTGCAACTTTCTGTCCACATATTGTACAAGCATAATGTCTCACATGGACTTTATTCATTTTATATATATATTTTTTGACATGGAAATAGGTTATATTATGTTTTTGATGTAGTAGTCTTCTCACATAATACTTAAATTAACCCATCAGACATGCTGTCTAGACTGGAATGTGAGAAACATTCAAGTCAGTATCATTATTGTTATATTTCAGTGGTCCTTCATTTTTCATTGCAGTTACTATGCCAAGATCAAAAAGGAGGAGGAGGAGAAAATGGCAGAGCTGGCCGAGAAGTACCGTGACCGAGCAAAGGAGCGGCGTGAGGGCAAGAACCCAGATTACCAGGCTGAGGACCCATCGCAGGCTGGTATGGGTGGCTACCGTGCTGTGGCTCCAGACCTGAAATCGTATGTAGCTTACATTTTTCCCAAAAGATATAGTCAGTCCAGATTATAAGCCTGGGATGTATTCTAGGTATCATAACTTTTTATACATAGTTGGTACTGTAAATTTGGGGAAACCAACAAATCAGCTTTATAATTTGCAGTGAACTGTTAGAAAGCAGATTTCTGTAATAGACTGGACCAAAAAGCAAAATAGATCATAAGAAGGGAATTTGCAATTAGGCCATACTCTACAATGAAACCATTGTATTTTAGTGTTTTGGTAGAAGAGTTACGTAAACTTGAAATACCGTAGCTCTGGCTGGGGTGAATCGGGCCTTGCAGACGACCAGTGCAGGACAGACCAGGTCATTTTATGAATAACACCTACATAAATTATTTTTTGGGGATTTCAGGTATCTCATCATTAGCAACCATTTATGTGTATTGGATGCAAATATGAAGTTAATGCAGTTGGTTTTAACAAGATGAGAGAATTTTGAGTACAGGCCTACCCGGATATCTGTTGGTGTTGTGTACCGGTGGGAGTGTTTGAACAGTGAGTTGCCGGATATTGAAACACTTTTCCCCATGAGATACTGAAGAAAAGCCTGAGATGCATTCCAGGCCCTGACCCAAACTCTCAGTTACAGTCAGACCCCTACTTATGAAAGATCAGTGTATGAAAAAATCCACAAATATGAAGTAAATTGTGTGTGTGTGTGTGTGTGTGTGTGTGTGTGTGTGGTCAGTCATAGCAAGGAAGGATGGGGTCAGGTGAAGACACTGACAAGGAGGTGAGGTGATAATTGCGGTTCAGGGAAAAATAGGGGATAAGTGGTTGAGTGGAGACAATAATGAGCTTTAATCTGGGTGGAAAGAGAGAGAGAGAGAGAGAGAGAGAGAGAGAGAGAGAGAGAGAGAGAGGATAGCACAAAAGCAGGTATGGAGTAGAAAGGTGATGGGGTAGAGGGAAAGAACTTTGTGACCTCAGTAATTATGGGATTATGGTTGGAGAGAGAGAAAGAGAGAGAGAGGATAGCACAGAAGTAGGTATGGAGTAGAAAGGTAATGGGGTAGAGGAAAAGAACTTTATGTCCTCAGTAATTATGGGATTAGGGTTGGGTTGGAGAGAGAAAGAGAGAGGATAGAAGAATGATAGATGGACTTAAGAAAAAAAACAACTTATGAAAGACCTTTAAGAACCAGTTATTTTTGTAAGTTAGGGACAGCCTCTACTTTACTCATTCAATAGAGACTAAGACAAAAACACCATAGGTAATGTTATTCATCCATCCATCCATCCATCATCCAATCCTACACTGCCCCATGAGGAGCGTAGGAGACCGGGGCTAGGCATTTGGTCCCGACATTTAAGATGAGAATGATCAGCCTCACACATCCCTGAGTGGCATTGCATGAGCAATCAACCCCAACCACCCCTTGGATATAAACCTTCACTGGCTCAATCTGATTGAAGTGCAATAATTATCCACTAAGCCACCAGGCGCCAAAATTTGGTTATATGGTTACCACCCAGCATAGTAAATGGTTTCCTAGTGTACAGGAGGCTTGTCTCTCAGTTTAGAGTCACCCACAGGCAGAAGGAAGAGGAAAGAATGAAGGAAAGAAAGACAGAAGAGGGAGTGTAATGTCGCCTGTAGGCAGAAGGACAAGGAAAGAATGAAGGAAAGAAAGACAGAAGAGGATGGAAGGAAAGAAGGATCATTCTCATAAACAATATTATTGCCAAAAAGAAGGATATCAGACATCAGAGACAGTAAAAGTCCTGTAATCCGAATGGCAGGAGGCTGAGGATCTTTTGAACCACAGTATTGGTTTTTTCGGACAGTTGGTGGCTGCTTAATGATCTATCTATCTATCTATCTATTGCCAGACGCCTCAATCCCGTTTGGGGTGGCCACAAACAAATCGCCTCCAAGTCGTCCTGTCCCCCGCCATTTCACTGCCCTGCTCCCAACTCACACCCCCCTCTCTCATATACCTCTCCACCCCATCCCTCCATCTCATCCTCGGTCTCCCCCTCCCTCTTCCACCCTCCACCTCACTCACATACACTCTCTTCGTCAGTCTTTCACCCTCCATCCTCTCCACATGGCCAAACCACCTCAGTGTGTTCCTCACAACGCTTCCTATCACATCCACATCCACACCACAACGCTCCTTTATATCCTCATTCGTCAGCCTGTCTCTCCACGTGACTCCACAGGCTCCTCTTAAATAACTCATTTCCACTGCTCTCACTCTTGACTTGTGTCCTTCCAACAATGTCCAAGCTTCACTTCCGTATGTTAGAGTTGGTATCACAATACTGTCATGTAGTAACTTTTTTACTTCCATGCTCACTTCCCTGTTACTTATCACTGCTTTCAAGGAACCAGCAACCTTTCTTCCCTGCTGTACCCTTTCAAACACTTCACCCTCCAAACCTCCATCCTTACTCATCACACTACCCAAATACTTAAACGTACTCACATTTTCCAATTCCTCACCATCCAACCTCGCTGTACATTCACTGACTTCACCTTTCTCAAAGACCATCACTTTACTCTTCCCTACATTCACCTTTAGGTTCCGTTTCTTACACACTCTCCCAAACTCATCCACCAAGCCTTGCAGCTCCCCTTCGTCTTCACTCAACAACACAGTATCATCTGCAAACAACAGTACAGGGAGTTTCCAAACACTATCCTCTCTCACCAGGGCCACTCCAACATCCACTACCCTACCTTGTACCTCTTTTATTACCCCATCCATGTACAGATTGAACAACCATGGAGACATGACACATCCCTGTTTCAAACCAACTTTCAAAGAGAAAAATTCACTTAGTTCACCATCCACACGCACTGCAGCCTTCGCACCATCGTACATACTCTTCACAGCATTCAACAACTTCCCATCTACTCCATATATTCTTAACACTTTCCACAATCCTTGTCTATCCACCCTGTCATATGCTTTTTCCAAATCTATGAAAGCTGCATACAACTTCTTTCCCTTCTCTAGAAACTTTTCCACTAAAGATCTAAGAATGAATATCTGATCTACACAACCTCTTCCCTTCCTAAAGCCTCCCTGTTCTTCTCCAACTAATTTCTCTGTTCTTTTTCTTACTCTGTCTATAAGTATCCTACCATACACTTTTCCTATTATACTAAGAAGACAAATGCCCCTGTGATTACCACACACTTCTTTTTCCCCTTTTCCTTTGTACAAGGGAATAATTATACCTGACTTCCAATCCTCCGGGACTCTACCTTCCTCCCAGGCCAATCTGCACGTCTTCCACATCCATTCTACTACTATCTCTCCCCCATGCTTCAGCATTTCACCACACACTCCATCAATTCCTGGGGCTTTCCCCGATTTAACTCTCTTCATTGCTTCCACAACTTCTATCCTACTAATTTCTTCCTGTCTTCTCACCTCCCTCCTTCTCCCAGCCATTCCCCAGCCACTTATACTCGCATTACTTCCATCCTCTACGTTCAACAATTCCTTAAAGTGTTCTCTCCATCTGCTCACTTTTTCTCCCTTCTCCACTAGTAATCTACCATTTTTATCTTTCACTCTCCTGCTAACTTCACTTCCACCCTGTCTTACTCTTTTCACTTCTCTCCAGAACATTTTCTTACAGTCCCTCCACTTTACACTCAAATTCCTTCCAAATTCCTCATCCACTCTCTTCTTACTCTCTCTTACTAATCTTTTCACCTCTCTCTTCCTTTCCACATATAACTCTCTCTTCCGCCTCTCAACTTCTTCCACGCCCCTATTTCTCATCCATTCATTGTATGCTTTCTTCTTTTGCATCACAGCCTGTTTCACCTCTTCAGTCCACCACGCTGTTCCTTGCACCCCCCTCCATCTTCTCTTCCTTCCACACACCACATCACATGCTGCACATATTTCTTCTGTAAATATCTTACACACACCTTCCACGTCTCCCATCTGCCCCAGTTCATATTTGCCCAATCGTTCCTCCACTTCTCTCTTATACTCTGCCTTTTTCTCATCCTCTTGTAACCTTTCCACTCTCCTTGCAACTACTCTTTCCTCTCGTCTTTCCCTTCTTCTATTCCTCCACCTTACTTGCATCCTAATTCTGGCCACCACCAAGTAGTGGTCAGAAAGTCCACTCCCCCAGCCTCTATACACTCTTGCATCCTTTACACATCTTCGCATCCTTTCATCCACACACACATAATCAATCATTGCCTTCCTTTCATTCAGTTCACCACCCACCCTTCTCATCACTCGCCATGTATACCTGTGGATCATTTTATGCCTGAAGAGGGTATTGGCTATCACCAACCCCCTCCCAGCACAAATGTCCACTAACGCACTCCCATTCTCATCTATCTCAGCAGGCACACCCCACTCACCAACTATTCCATCCACCTTCACATTACCAACTTTACCATTCATATCACCAATCAAAAACACTCTCTCATTCCTTCCAAACTTTTCCATGCACACTTCCACATTTGTCCAGAACTCTTCTCTCACTCTTCTAGCACGATCTTGCGTTGGCGCATACACACACACAATTGCCCACATTTGTATTCCAACTTTCAACTTTACCCACACAATCCTTGACCCAACTGATCCATACTGCTTAATGATCTGCCAGATTATTCTTGCCAGCCACATCAATCATCCCGATCCCATTCCGAAGCTTAACTCTTCATGTTACCATTCGACGCAGGCTGCATCCTACCGCGAGCAAGTACTCTGGAGACAGGCCTCGGCGTCCAAAGCCACATACTGAAAGTCCCCCCACATTGTCACCACGCTATTCCTGTGCACTCGATAGTTCATAAACAATTTATCCTTATGCCCTTATTTATGCTTCAGTGATAGTAATATTTTTCACCGTAATCCTGAATCAATGTACTTGCTTATGGTGCTGTAAAAAAGATCAGTTGAATGTAAATTATGCCTTAATTTTTTTTCCTTCAGTTTTTTCTCATAGAAATACCTGTATAATGTTTATGGTAAATGTTACCGAGAAAAAGTTACAGGGGAATTTATTTGGCTACATTTTGGTGTATAAAGAATTATTGTAGGTCACTTAGGGCTGACTCTGTGGAATGCGAAAAGAAATTATCTTTCACTCGAGCAAGGCTCGTAGCACATTGACTGCGGCAATGGGACAATGCTGGGTGCGGAGTGGGTTGAGCACGGCGGAGGGATGCATGGAGATGCAAGTAGAGCTTTGTTCTCGCCCAGAAGCCTTTCCATAACCAAAAAAAAAAACGGGTGCCATTTCGTTTGACACAGCTGGCATCAAACGATAATGAGTGGTTGAAATGTGCGCAGATACAGCCTGCGTCAAATGGTGGCAAGTGCATGAAATTTGCCCCACACCCATAAACACCAAAGGGTTAAAATTGGAAAACCATCCATCAGGGAATATTAAATCAGTGTCTGTTTCCATAGCCTTGCAATACTGCTTATCCTTCTTGATGATCATTAAACCCAATACAGTGAGTTCTTGATAAACGAAAACCCGAAGTACGAATTTTCGATGTTATGAAAGCGATGAATGTAGGACAAATTCCATAATACGAAAGTATCTGTCGCGATGATAAGAAAAGCAATATGAAAGGAATTACAAAAAATTCAAAATAGGCACTCGCTTGAGGTGAGGAAACGAACTAACCCCTCTCTGGGAAACAGTTTTTCGCGCGCTTCGCAGTTGAGTCCATGGTTTCGGGACAATTCACCGTCAGGTCGATTCCCCGTCATTTATTTACATATCAGTTTATTTAGCAAGTATATTAGTTTTCAATTTGTATGAGTTACAAAGGTGATGGTGGTTTGTTCTTTTTATAATAAATGTGAAATATGGCATCAAATAGTTGGTATTAATGGAAAAAATATAAGTACTGTATATTGAAATGTGAATCAGGTGACGTACGATGTTTTACGTCATCGTTTAACATAAGGCTACATTTGAGAATTGGCATTTATATAAATGCGTAAAAACCTCAAGTGAACAGTCGACATACTCTAGAATTATACAAATAATCTTCATATTATGTAAACATTCTCAGCTAATCAGTCAGTCTTAACTTACTGCATCCAAAAATTACAGTAAAAATTACTGAAGACAGCTATGGGAGACGCCAGATTATAATTCAATGTCGACTACAGCGAGGCAGAAGCAAGTTAATTATTGACTACAAGTGCAAATTATAATTAATATCCAAAGTCTACGCTGTTGATAGTTCCCCATGAAATTAGTTGTTACAGTATTAACCAGTTAATATTATAATATATTTATGGACTGATGGGAAATCATCATGGGTTCAGATTGTCCTGACGGCGAATCGTCCATGTTTTGATGGCAATCGCAGCTTCGCTGTACGTGAGGATATTTTTGCAGCTCTACACCTTTTTGTACTGTTTAGACATGCCTCCCAAACGCCCTGCATCATCTCTAGCATCAGGGGAGCCCGCTGCAAAGAAGCAGCAGCACCATACTCTAACTTTGGATAGGAAACTGGAAATTATATGATGCCACGATGAGGGGCAGGGAGTCTCGGGGCTAGGGCGTGCTTTAGGCCTTGCAGCTTCCACCATTGGGACTGTGACCAAGAAAAAGGAAATGTACAAGAAAATGGCCACCTTGTTCTCTACATCTACAGGTATTACTTACTTCAAATTAGGAGGGTTAAAGTTTAGGTGGGGGGTCCGAGGGGGACCTGGGATGCATCCCCCCCTTTCTATGTATATTTCACTGGAGAAAATTGTTCCGATATACAAATTTTGAATTATGAAAGGTTTTTGCGGTCCCTATCCCTTTCGTTTATTGAGGACACACTGTACAGGCTTGCCTTCAGCACATTTAGCTGTAAACCACTTGTACACTTCTTCAACCAGTTTTTATAATTTTGGCCATTTCAAAGTTTTCTGACCTGACCAGCGACCATTGAGAGCCCACCCGCCACAAACTTCATCAGTTTATCCCTAGTTGCCACAGTATTCGAGATTGTTGAGGCCTCGATGTTAAAGTCTTCCATTATCTTCCAGCGTTCTTCACCGTACATTACTTGTGTTATCACCTTGAGGTTATCACTTATTGTTAATGGCACTTGCTTTTGTTTAACAGTTTTCCTTCCACTACGACTAGTAGAATGTGTGGGAGCCATTGCTACTTTTTTGTAGTCACTTATTGGTCCAAAAGTCAAATGTAATAATCAGAAGAGTGTCAGACTGGGCACAGGTATAAACTGAAAATGGCTGGTGAGTCCCATCCTCCCCACATGCTTCCACTCCTGGCCATTAGCCGATTTCAGAGCTGCCTCAAAAAATTTGGAGAATGGGATGTTCAGATTATTGGTGGTCGGATGAAAGAACTTTTACTGTACAAATATGTTATGGCAATTTGTTGATGGGATAAGTCAGTGCTGAGATGCGTTTAGGGCAACAGACACAGCGAGAGGAGATGAGCGCATGTCAGGCAGGCAGCACGTTAAGCGGGGGTGCGGGAGGGCAGGGGGCCTGGGAGAGAGACTTGCCTGGAAGTGGGGGTGGGGAAGAGTGAGGGGACAGGTAGGAAGACATGCCTGGCAGTGCTAAGCGTTTTGGGGGATGGAGGGAGGACAGGGAGAGCCCTGCGCACCACCACATCCTCGTTCGGACGTGTGCGTTTCAAAGCTAGAGGTGAAAGTGGAAGTGAAGGTGAAGCTGAAAGTGAAAGTGAAGAGGAATGTGAAAGTATCTGTAATAAATGTGAAGGCAAAAGTGAAGGTGAATGAATTATATATATATATATATATATATATACAGTAGTGCACCAACTTTCGCTACAGCAGGATTCGCGGAATCCACTTTCGCGGCATGCACCAAATATTCCCTAACTTCCACTTTCGCTTGAAAAAAAATCGATTTTTGCGCACAAATTTTGGGTTTGGGACAATATTTTGAACTTTGAATTTCCTGCACCGCCCGCCCGCAACCCACCGCCATCTTGAATGACGTCATGTCAACACTCTGTCCACCCATTCCCGCCATTGTGTACGAGCGTGCTAGCTCCATTGTGTTGGATTCTCACGGTTCAATGGCCTCTACTATACCTGGTAGTGTGGGGAAAGGGCCTGGTGGTGTGGGGGAAGAGCCTGGTGGTGTGGGGGGAGGGCCGGGAGGCAGTGGTGGTGATAAAAAGTGGCCGGGACATTCAAAGTCGGGAGGAAAGGCCAAGGCTAAAAGAGAGTATCGTGTTGGAGTGAAGAAACGGCAGTATAATAATGAAATGAAAAGGAAGATAGTTGAGCACATGGACAAGGGCGCAAAAAACAGTGAAATCTGCCGTATATTTAACATCCCAGAATCGACAGTGCGTAGTATGAGGAAACAGCATGGTGGTAGCGAGGCAGCAAGAGGTGGCGCCAATAAGTCTGGCGTGGCTAAATAAGCCCGCCATGCGCCTCGGATACTTACCCCCAACATCCATTAAACACCTCAACCTGGTCTCTGTGGTATGTTTCTCCTCATATAATGTGTACTGTACAGTTTTTATTGTTTGTATCTCACAATGCAATGTACAATAGTGATTTGATGTACTGTATTGCAAGTGAAAATGAAAATCTGATGTTACTTTAGGATAACCGGGAACCAATTAGCCTTTTTGCCATAAAGACAATGCCCCAATTTTCGCTAATTCCACTTTCGCGCATTATTTTTGGACCCAATTAGGCGCGAAAATTGGTGCCCCACTGTATATGTATATATATATATATATATATATATATTTATATACATACATACATACATACATACAGTAAAACCTCGTTATAACGGACTTCAATATAGCGGAATTCACTTTAATCGGACTCGAGGAGCCAACTGGACAAATTTCTTATGCATCAGAAAAAGTCCGATAAAGCCAGAAGCAGTCCGCCTCTTGGAATAATGAATAAACAAACAAACGGAGGAGATACCATAACTTAGGTCCCTCCTCCCTCTCTCCTCCAATTTTTCTCTTCCTTCCCGAGATGAGAGAGAGAGAGAGAGAGAGAGAGAGAGAGGTGAAGGTGAAATTGAAAATGAAAAAGTAATCATGAAAATGAGTGTAAAGGTGAAGGTGAAAGAGCATGGAAGTGAATGTGAATGTCAGAGTCAATAGAGAGAGGGGGGGGGGAATAAATACAGGAATGACAAGTGGCGTCCCCTTTCCCATAAACAAATGAGGGAGATAGGCATAACATTGGTCCCTCCTCTCTTTCTCTCTCTCTGCAGGAGAGAGGCGAAAGTGAATTTATAAATGAAGGTCAGTGAAGGTGAAAGTAAAAGTGAATGTGAAAATGGCGAAGGTGAAGGTGAAAGTGAAGATGAAAATGAAGTCAAAAGTGAAAGTGAAGGTGAAAATGAAATCAAAAGTGAAAGTGAAGGTGATGAGTGGGTGAAATTGAAGGTGAAGGTGAATGTGAAAGTGATGGTTAAGATGAAAGTGAAGGTGAAAATGAATGTAAAAGTGAAGGTGAAAGTGAAGATGAAGGTGAAAGTGAAGGTGAAGGTGGAAGTGAAGGTGAGAGGTGAAAATGAACGTGAAGGTGAAAGTGGAAGTGAAGATGAGAGGTGAAGGGGAAGGGGAAGGTGAAAGTGATTGTGAAAGTGAAGGTGAAGATGAAATCAAAAGTGAAAGTGAAGGTGATGTGAAAGTGTGGGTGAAAGTGAAAGTGATGGTTAAGATGAAAGTGAAGGTGAAAATGAATGTAAAAGCGAAGGTGAAAGTGAAAGTGAAGATGAAGGTGAAGGTGGAAGTGAAAGTGAAGGTGAGAGGTGAAAATGAAAGTGAAGGTGAAGGTGGAAGTGAAGGTGAAGGTGAGAGAGGTGAAAATGAAAGTGAAGGTGAAGGGGAATGTGAAAGTAAAAGGGAGGGTGAAAGTGAAGATGAGTGAAAGTAATTCCAAAGGTAAACATGAAAGTAGTATTGCAAGTGAAGGTGAAATGGAAATTCAAAATGAGTGATAGTGAAAGTAAGTGTGAAGATGAAGGTGACATTGAGCAAGGAACTGAATATGAAAGTGAATGTGAATGTCAAAGTGAACTGGAAACAAAAGCTAAATGAATGCGAAGGTGAAGATGAAGGTGACGAGGAAGACAAAAAATATGTGAAGTAAAATGGAAGTGCCCAGTGCGAGAGAGAGAGAGAGAGAGAGAGAGAGAGAGAGAGAAACTGTAGAATAAATGCATGAATGACAAGCGCTTCTCTTTGCGTAAGGAGGAGGAAGTCCAGGGAGGAGTCCAGATGTGCTTTTATCCGACTTTTGCTTTTTTCGGACTGGCTTGTGCCCCAATTAGTCCGATATAGTGAGATTTTACTGTGTATATATATATATATATATATATATATATATCTGTACACAGTAATCCCGCATTTGTTGCGGATTTTTTTTCTACGGTTTTGCCCTCTCACGGATTTTCTTAGCATTAATAAGTTCAACTAAAATATCCTTGAATGTACAGAAAACAAAAAATTTGAAATTCCCGCCGCTTCCAATTGTAGCGTGGTAAACTCATGCCACCCTCTGTCCCTTTCTGGCGGCCCCTCTGCCAGTGTTACCATATCTAGCATAGTTTTATTCTTTTAGCATGATTTTGATCAAATTTTCAAGTCTGGAATATTTTTTAGCATATTAGAAGTTTTAGCATAATTCTAGTATAATTTAGAATGGAATGGAATATTTTTCGAATAATTTTATAAAGGCTACAAATCAGAGAGAGAGAGAGAGAGTGACGAATAAGGTAAGAAGATGTAAGGTTTGAATAGTTGGTTACTTTCAGTTTGGGCTGGATTAGGTTAGGTTAGGTTAGGTTTTAGGTTAGGTTCGGTTTGGTTCGTTTAGGTTAGGTTAGGATAAGTTTGAGCTTTGTATTTTACCCATGAAACCTAGGTTTTTCCAGTGGATTTTGGTATGATTCATTCGATTTTCAGCTTCATTTCAGTCGGAAATGACCATTTTCTGTGTTTCCCCCCCTCCCTATAACCCCCGATTCCCCAAAGATCCCCCATTATTGCAGGGGGATGGGGGGAGGTCATATTTCAAAATCTGGTTATTTCTGACAGAAATGATGCTCAAAATCGAATGAATCACATCAAAATCCATCAGAAAAACGTAATTTTCGTGGAAAAAGCAGTATGGGCAGAAAACCGATATTTACCCTCTTACTGTATGTAGGTTCATTTTAATATTTTCATAGTAAACAATACATAATTAATATGGAGCATGAATATGTAGATTACTAGTGAAGAAGGGAGAAAAAGTGAGCAGATGGAGAGAATACTTTAAGGAATTGTTGAACGTGGAGGATGGAAGTAATGCGTGTATAAGTGGCTGGGGAATGGCTGGGAGAAGGAGGGAGGTGAGAAGACAGGAAGAAATCAGTAGGATAGAAGTTGTGGAAGCAATGAAGAAAGTTAAATCAGGGAAAGCCCCAGGAATTGATGGAGTGTGTGGTGAAATGCTGAAGCATGGGGGAGAGATAGTAGTAGAATGGATGTGGAAGATGTGCAGATTGGCCTGGGAGGAAGGTAGAGTCCCGGAGGATTGGAAGTCAGGTATAATTATTCCCTTGTACAAAGGAAAAGGGGAAAAAGAAGTGTGTGGTAATCATAGGGGCATTTGTCTTCTTAGTATAATAGGAAAAGTGTATGGTAGGATACTTATTGACAGAGTTAGAGAAAGAACAGAGAAATTAGTTGGAGAAGAACAGGAAGGCTTTAGGAAGGGAAGAGGTTGTGTAGATCAGATATTCATTCTCAGATCTTTAGTGGAAAAGTTTCTAGAGAAGGGAAAGAAGTTGTATGCGGCTTTCATGGATTTGGAGAAAGCATATGACAGGGTGGATAGACTAGGATTGTGGAAAGTGTTAAGAATATATGGAGTAGATGGGAAGTTGTTGAATGCTGTGAAGAGTATGTACGATGGTGCGAAGGCTGCAGTGCGTGTGGATGGTGAACTAAGTGAATTTTTCTCTTTGAAAGTTGGTTTGAAACAGGGATGTGTCATGTCTCCATGGTTGTTCAATCTGTACATGGATGGGGTAATAAAAGAGGTACAAGGTAGGGTAGTGGATATTGGAGTGGCCCTGGTGAGAGAGGATAGTGTTTGGAAACTCCCTGTACTGTTGTTTGCAGATGATACTGTGTTGTTGAGTGAAGACGAAGGGGAGCTGCAAGGCTTGGTGGATGAGTTTGGGAGAGTGTGTAAGAAACGGAATCTAAAGGTGAATGTAGGGAAGAGTAAAGTGATGGTCTTTGAGAGAGGTGAAGTCAGTGAATGTACAGCGAGGTTGGATGGTGAGGAATTGGAAAATGTGAGTACGTTTAAGTACTTGGGTAGTGTGATGAGTAAGGATGGAGGTTTGGAGGGTGAAGTGCTTGAAAGGGTACAGCAAGGAAGAAAGGTTGCTGGTTCTTTGAAAGCAGTGATAAGAAACAGGGAAGTGAGCATGGAAGTGAAAAAGTTACTACATGACAGTATTGTGATACCAACTCTAACGTACGGAAGTGAAGCTGGGACGTTGTTGGAAGGACACAAGTCAAGAGTGAGAGCCGTGGAAATGAGTTATTTAAGAGGAGCCTGTGGAGTCACATGGAGAGACAGGCTGACGAATGAGGATATAAAGGAGCGTTGTGGTGTTGATGTGGATGTGATAGGAAGCGTTATGAGGAACACACTGAGGTGGTTTGGCCATGTGGAGAGGATGGAGGGTGAAAGACTGACGAAGAGAGTGTATGTGAGTGAGGTGGAGGGGGAAAGAGGGAGGGGGAGGCCGAGGATGAGATGGAGAGATGGGGTGGAGAAGTATATGAGAGAGGGGGGGTGTGAGTTGGGAGCAGGGGAGTGAAATGGCGGGGGACAGGGCGACTTGGAGGCGATTTGTTTGTGGCCACCCCAAACGGGATTGAGGCTTCTGGCAATAGATAGATGGATTGATAGATGAATATGTATAGAATTTTATCATTTAGCTTCAAGTTAGCATAATTCATTTTTTACTAGGAACAAATTTGCTCAATCTAGCATAATTTTTTCATTGCCCTAGCATAATTTCGTTGTTTGGATATGGCAACATTGCTCTCTGCCCCGCATTCCTCAGTCCATGCCTGCCTGCCTCACGTGCATGGTGTACTTGTAACCGCGCTATGATACGAGCCTCTTGCCTCCCACTTGCTTTCCACTTGGCCCCAGGACGTAAGCCAGCCTCACCAAAGGCTAATAATACAGTTAGTAAGAACTCCAAAGTGACAAAACGATCAAGAAAAGTTATGACCATAGCAGAGAAAATTGTGTTACTGGACAAGCTAAGAAGCGACCGTGCGAGTGTTTGCTATCACCAGTTACTGCATCTTTTTATTTTGTACTGTTTTGTTAATAAATGTGTAGATAATTGTGTATTACAGTACGGTGTTTACGTTTTTCCTTTATAATGGAGTATGTGCTTTCAATCTTGTAAGATGGTGTTTCGGGATGAGTATGGAGGTTTCAGGACAATTCGCAGTCACAACAAACACAAGACAATTCGCCTTCATTAATGAAGATAGCTATGGGTAACGATAGAATATAATTCAAAGGTGACTACAGCGAGGAAGAAACAAGTTAATTATTGCCTAAAGGTGCAACTAATAAATAATATCCAGAACCTACGCTACTGAACATAGACTTTGCTGGATCACCCTGAAATGTAGTTATTAAAGTATTGATTAATTAATAAGAAGTATATTTATAAAAGTATTGATTAGTATATTTATAGAATGGCGGGGAATCGTCCAGGGTGTGAATTGTTCTGAAGGGGAATCGTCCATGTTTTGACGGGGAATTGTCTGACGGCAAATTGTGTCACAATCAGTATGGACATGGACTGTGTGATGGGCAGCATGGTGGACACAAGTGCAAGATTTAGTTGTTAATAGAGTATTCGTGAATTTGACTTTTCGCGGGGGTTACAAGAACGTGACTACCGCGAAATATGCGGGATTACTGTGTATATATATATATATATATATATATATATGTATATATATATATTTATATATACTGTATATATATATATATATATATATATATATATACATACATATATATACAGTAATCCCTGTACTATCCGTACGCCCACTTTCCGGACACCCAACTTACCGGACATTGTGGGCTTGGACCTTCGGAACCCAAAAATGGCCAAAAAAGAAAAAAAAATCCACCCAAAATCCAAATTTTTTCCCACCCGTAATTTGAAATTGCCGTGCGCCCTGAACAGCTGTTTACACCATGGCCCCTTCACCCCTTCCCTCCTCCCCCCTCCCCCCTCCCCCCATCCCTGTCAGGGTTGCTGTTTGTTATTTTTCATTATCAAATGTGGGCCAATTTGGTAATGAAAAATTCATTTGTTAATGAATCAGAATAATGCATTACCAAACGGATTTTTCACATGTATGAGGATACACAGGATGGAGATGGTGGATTGTTTGCTCTCTCTGATTAATCTGCTAGCCTACATAACGTGAAAATAATCAACATACTGTTAATTATATGGAGAGTGATTACTTGTTTTTCCACTTGTATATATAATTAGTGAAGAATAAATGCTAGCTTTACGAATTTGGTAATGAAAAGTTAAATTTGGTACAGAAAATTGAGGAGTTTGGTAATGTGGCTGTTGCAGTCTAGCAAATATGTTTCCCCATCACCAACAGTTACTGCCTAACTTTGATCGTGAATAGATCCTTATCTCAATGGAAGCCACACGTTCTCGTTTTTTTAAAAAATAAACAGTGAATAAACTGCAATACCTCACCACTAGACCACACAGGAATTTGCAGTGTTGTGCAGTGTTAAGAAATTAGAACTTAGAGTGCAAAGGATTAACTGTGGAGTGCAAATTGGCGGTTGAAACTGGCATGGTGTGGTTAAGAACAATGTGCAGTGTTAAACAATTATAACTCACAGTGCAAAGAATTAAGTGCAGCACAACACTGAATTACTGTACGTACTTCAAGAGCATTTGCACCACTGCCAAAGCCTTAGAGAAGGCGGCCACAGACTTGCTGTAAGTACGCTGGCTGAGGTACAGTCACTTCTTATTCCTCATTCTTTGGTTCCTTTTCATTTATTTCATGCTTTATGTCCATTATTGGTGTGAATAAGGTCTTAATCAGGTTTAAATAAGTGCTATGCATGTCCGGTAGGGAGTTATTTAGGTGGCTTTCATAGGTAGGCTGGGTTAGGGTCCTTAAGTACCAATCCAGGAGCCAGGGGCCCACTTTCCGGACATGCCTTTGGCTGTATTACGTCGGATAGTAGAGGGATGTAATATCCAGACGCCCATTTTCCAGACATCCCCAATAACTGGACATTTTCGTCCTGGGGTCCAGTATTCCCAAGATGGGCCAAGAAACGCAAAAAATTCGAAAAAAAATCCGATTTTTTCCCGCCCGTAATTTGAAGTTGGCGCCCGCGGTGCAGGCCAGCTGTGTTCTGGTGCGTTGTTCCGCCGATGTCCACTAGAGCGCCCCTGCATCCTCCCCACTTACCGCCCATCTCTTGTTGTGTGTGCATGCTCATCGTCATGGCCGCCCACGTGCTCGCTTTTGTGGTGGTGCCGTACCAGCTGCAGGCTCTCCTGGTGCTCTCGTGCCTCTCCTTCGTGTGTGTGATGATGGCCCCGCTGCCTGAGAAGAGGAAAAGAGTGGTTTTGACTCTGGAGAAGAAGAGGGAGATATTGGACAAGATGGATGCGGGATGGTCTACCTCACAATCCTACGTGAATTCAACCTGGCCTGATCTACTTTGTTTGATATTAAGAGATCCCGCGACAAACTCGTGCAATACACGGCTGACTTCTCGTCGAAAAGCAAACGCAACGTGGAGAGGAAGGTGATGTATACTCCCAAGTATGCAGAAGTCGACCGCTCCACATTGATTTGGTATCGACAGCAATGTGCTGCTGGTGTGATGGTGTGTGGCATGGAGCTGAAGGCTGCTGCTGAGAAGTTCGCAAGGCTTCACGACGGCCTAGACTTCAAGGCATCCGAAGGTTGGCTCTTCGCGTTCAAGTTATGGCATGGCCTTACCAACCGTAAGTCTCATGGCGAAGCTTTGGACGCCAACGAGGATGGAGTAGAGGAGTTTCGGCACAAGGTGAAGGGCTCGATCGACAGGGAGGGCCTCACTCTCAGTCAAGTCTACAATGCTGACGAAACTGGCTTATTCTATCACTCTTTGCCTACAAACACTCTAGCCGAGGAGACGGAGAAGCGTGTACCTGGCCGCAAGCTCTGCAAGCAACGGATATCTGCTTTGTGTTGTGCCAGTGCTAACGGCATTCACCGGCTCAAACCCGTTATTGTTGGCCGTGCAAAGCAGCCATGGTGTCTTCATGGGATGATGGATGTCCCTCCTGTTGTCTGGTACCATTCCTTGAAGGCATGGTTCACAGCCCAGATCTTCAAAGACTGGTTCCACCGCCATTTCGTCAAGGAGGTCATCCATTACCAGATGGAGAAACTGGGGATCCCATGCGACCAGGTAAAGGTCCTTCTTCTCCTTCACAATGCACCTGCCCACTCGTGCGACAAGGAGTTGGTGGCTGAAAATGGGCGCATTAGGTACATGTTTCTGCCACCTAATACTACAGTACAAGTCCCATTATTCGGCATCTATGGGACCAGGATGATGCCGAGAAATTAGATTTGCCGAATAATCAAAAATCTACCCACTCAGTACCTTAAATATATTGGTGAACACTTATCACCACTTATGATACGGTATTACAACTGTGTTTGGAGAGAGTACTGTATACTGTACAATACTGCAATCAATACATTACTATACCTGAATCTGAAATATATATATATATTAGTGAACATATGCAAGGGTAATGACACAGTAGGCCTACAAGTCAGATAACACTTCCTGGATGGCTGAAATGATACGGAATATTACCTACCAGCTCAGTACATCACTTGTATTGGTGAACTCATCACTACTTATATTATTACAAATATGTTTGGAGTGAGTACTGTATACAGTACTTTTTCCAAACAAAATAAAATAGTCGGAAAATTGCATAAAATAAAGGGATCTGAACTGGTAAGGTCTTTCTGATGAAAGTCATAAATTACATTTAGCACTCACTCTTTTTTTTTTTTTTTTTTTTTTTTACATGTGAAAGGAGAGTACTGATGGAAACAGTAATGTATTCCATGAACTCCTTAGTAACCTCCGACATTGAACAACCCTTTAAAGTACCGATGTCGAGTTAGTGAGCTATGGAAAAACTGTGAACAATTATGGGAATGGAACGAAGGTCACTGGTATGTTTACACGACTCTATGCTACGATTCCAAGCAGTCAGGGGGTCAGTTAATCTCAGATGTTTTCGCCAATTTGGTAAATGCACCGTAACTTTATCAATTCTCCAGTCAATCATAGCGAATCATAGCATGGGTTTAGGGAGCTAAATAACACATTTCTAGGTGCACTAGACGATTATCTTCACATCTTATAAGAAAATGGAAGAAATTAAATCCCTTTTTGAGTACTGTACGTAAAGTTCTTCCATTCTTCTGAAATCAATTTATTTTTCTTAAAGATGTGAAGATAATCGTCTGGCTCACCTAGCAATGTGTTATTTAGCTTCCTAAACCCATGCTATGATTCGCTATGAGTCACGGAAAGATTGATAAAGTTACGGTGTATTTACCAAATGGGCGAAAACATCTGAGATTAACTGACCGCCTAACTGCTTGGAATCGTAGCATAGTCATGTAAACATACCACTGACCTTCGGTCCCTCCCCATAATTGTTCAGTTTTCTTTATAGCTCACACTAACTTAACATCACTGACATCGGTACTGTAAAAGGTTGTTCAGTGCCGGAGGTTATTAGGGGGTTAATGGGATATATTACTGTTTGCATCAATGCTCTCTCTTTCACGTTAAGCACAAAAACAAACAAAAGAATGAGCACTAAATGTACGTTTAACTTTCATCAGAGAGACCTTAGCAATTCATATTCCTCCAGTTTATTTTTAAGTATTTTTCTGACTTTAGGTTTGGTTAATAAGGTACAGTTAAACTCGGTTAGGTTAGGTTCAGTTAAACAGGACAGTCCCTTCCACCATTATGCTGAGGAATAAAAATACTAGAGCTGTCACAGCCGTACAGCTAAAAACAACGGGGAAACTGATTTAACAAACAACATTTATTTATGGGTAATGCATTACAGTGTCAGTGGTTCATGGGCTACTCAATTACCGGTGTGATTTTCAGGAAGGCATCAAGAATGAAAGAATTTCAAGAATTAGCATGGAGGCTTGGAACGTGACCCTCGCTAATTTGGTGGGGGTGGTTACTGTAGTGTATGATACTGTGCAATATTGTAATCAATACAGTGCTATACCTGAATCTGAATAAAAATATAGAAATTAGTGAACATACAGAAGTGTAATGAAACATTAGGCCTACAAGCCACAGATAACACTTCCTAGACTGCCGAGATGATTCCGGACATCTGCCGAACAATCAGTGATTTTCATAAATGGGACTATTTCTCAAAACTGCCGAAATGTCAGATCTACCGAACAATCAGCTGCCGAATAATAGGACTTTTACTGTATTGCTCCCATCCAACCAATTGACCAAGGAGTGATTGTGGCAACGAAAAGGCTGTACCGCCGGAAGTTCCTGGACGAGATGATGGTTGTTCTCGAGGATGAGGATAAGCGCAGGGAGGGACGGGACATGCAAGGCCAGCGAACTTTGGAAAACCTTCGCTACTACAACATCAAGTCTGCCATCTACAACTGGGCCAGTGCATGGAAGGAAATCCCTGTCAAGACTCTAGAAAATGGTTGGTCTCGTCTGCTTCTCGGAACGGATGTGGAGCACGATTTCCTAGGTTTTGACGTGGATGACTTCCATGCACATCTACGAGCGCATGGGGACGATGTTGATGTGGATGAAGTGCGTGAGTGGTTGGATGACGATGAGGGGGGTCCTGGGTATCAGACATTGTCTGATATCGAGATCGCAGCTTCAGTTGCAGGTGTCAGTACCCAGCTTGAAGATTCCGACTGGGACGGCGACGATGATGCGGACTCCTCTCAGCGTGACACTACTCCAGCCTTCCCCAAGCTGAGTGCACTCCGGGAACACCTAGAGTTCGTTCTGGACTACCTGGAACACCTGGACCGCGACAGGGAGATGGGGCCCTTGGGATTTGCGAAGGAAGTGCGTGCTTTCAGGCAGCGCATCATTAATCATCAAAATCGTCGTTCCTTGCGTCAATCAACCATTGACAGCTTTTTCAGGCCCGTGACCCCCGCTGTGCCCAGCCCTGGCTCCACTCCATTGCCTCCCCAAGACAGGCCCTCATGCTCCGAGCCACAGCCCAGCACATCAGGCACGGTGGAGTCACCACTCGACTTGAGTTTGCACCTCTCTTCAGAGTCGTCTGCAGTGGGTACGCGATCACCACAACCCAGCGACGCACCCCTAGGTCACCTGCATGTGCTACTCTCAGACTCTGACAGTGATTAGACGCCAAGAACTTCTCCACTAGACCACACGGGAATTTACAGTGTTGTGCAGTGAAAAAAAACAGTGCATAGTGTTAAGGAATTTGAGTTCTGAGTGAAAAGACGAAGATTTAATTGACTGTCAATGTAACGTAAATTAACTAGAGTGTGTTATGTTTAGAAAATGGTTTTATGAGTGGAAAGACTTTAAGTGCAGAGTTCAACACTTATTTCATTAAGGTACAATGGAATGCAAGTAAGACAAGAGTGCAAAGTGTTAAGAGAATGGAATTCTGAGTGCAAATGACTAAGTTCTGTGCAAGACTTCAGGAACAGTGTACTGCAAGTGCTTCAGGAACTCCTTCTTACTGTCAGAGTCTGAGAGGAGGCGGGTTATTCATCGAGATGGCCAGGGACTTGCTGTAAGTACCCAGAATGTTTCATATTGTACTGTATTTTCCATACTTACCTCTGACACCTCATTTCACTATTTTATGTCCCTTATTGGTGTGAATAGTGTCTTAGGTGCTATGCATGTGCAGTAGGGAGGTGTTTTTCTGAGTTAGGCTAGGTTAGGGTCCATAACTACCAGTCTAGGAGCCAGGGACTTGTTGTAAGTACCCGGAATGTTTAATAATGTATAAACCTACCTCTAAAACCTCATTTTATGGTTCTTTTGCATTTATTTCAGTCTTTTATATCCCTTATTGGTGTGATTAGGGTCTTAAATAGATGCAATGCATGTCCAGAGGGAGTTGTATAGGTGTTTTTCTGAGTTAGGGTCCATAAGTACAAGTCCAGGAGGCTGGGGCCCAATATCCGGACAGGATCACTATCCGGACATGCTTTTGGCTCTATTACATCGGATATTGGAGGGATTACTGTATATATATAATATATATATATATATATATATGTATACTTTAATTTACTTAACTCTTCCTGTTCTTCTTTTTCTGATATTTGTACAACTGGTAATATGTGTGGGCTTGCATGTTCCATATCATCTCTTTCAAAATTACGGTATTTTCTTTTGTAAAAACTGACTGGAAGTTTTTATTTAATCTATCTATCTATCTATTGCCAGACGCCTCAATCCCGTTTGGAGTGGCCACAAACAAATCGCCTCCAAGTCGCCCTGTCCCCCGCCATCTCACTGCTCTGCTCCCAACTCACACCCCCCTCTCTCATATACCTCTCCACCCCATCCCTCCATCTCATCCTCGGCCTCCCCCTCCCTCTTCCCTCCTCCACCTCACTCACATACACTCTCTTCGTCAGTCTTTCACCCTCCATCCTCTCCACATGGCCAAACCACCTCAGTGTGTTCCTCATAACGCTTCCTATCACATCCACATCCACACCACAACGCTCCTTTATAGATGATCCCCTCATCTGTAATGGGCTGGATTTTATCTTTAACTTTGCTTTTGCTTCAGACGTAGCTGTAAAATAGCTTAGGTTGATCACTACTTTTACATATAATGTCTTCCTCAAACTGTCTTTAGGCTTCCCTCGTTATCTGTCTGTAACCATTTCTTTCTTGTTATTATATGCTTTCTCACTATTGTCTCATGTATCTATTCCACAGCAAGTCTCTTTTTTCTTTTGATCTTTAACATTCTGTATTAAACCATTTCTTCATTTTCTTTTCTTTTTCTTTGTGCTGAGTGATGTAATTTTGGACTCCTATTTCATAAAGATCACAGAATTTTCTATATATAATATTTAATCTTGTCCTCTAAGCTCCTTTTCCCAATATGTTTCCAAGAAGTACTTCTTCAGGTCTTGATAGTTCCCCTTTTCGTAGTTTAGAATCTTTTGTAACTCTCATTACTGGTCATGTGATATGCAGTCCTGAAATTACAATTTAATACTGCATGGTCGCTTTTGCCGAATGGAGGGTGGTACATTATATTGTCAATTTCATTTTCTTGCCTATTAAATATAAGCTCTAGTACTGATGGATCATGAAGTCCTCTTTTTCTGGTGTTTTCCTTTACATGCTGTGTAAGGAAAAACTCATGCATATGATCCAGGAGATTTTGATCCCAACAGCTTTTGTGGCTTTTTACATCTAGAGTATTCCAATTTATATATGTATTGAAATCTCCAGTTTATAAATTTTTAGATTTCCCTTCCATTTTATGTAGTAATGTTCTTAAACTCTGAATTGTATTTTCTGCCGGGTCTTCGTATTTGCCGCTTTCCCAAGTGTTTGTTGTGGGTGGCATGTATAAATTTGCCACAGCTAATTTCCCTTCAGATGTGTTAATCTCCAATGAAATCAGTTTTGCTTGTGAGGGCATATCTAGTTTTTTTTCTTTGATTTGTAGATTTTTCTTTGTTAAGATTATAATTCCTCCTCCCCCCTTTCTTACATTTCTGTCTCTTCTCCATGTATTATATTCCTCTAAGTTTAGGGTATCATTTGATATCTTTGTTGTTAATTTTGTTTCAGTTAGGCAAATAATATGTGGTTCCTTTTCTTTGGTATTGTCTTCTGTCGCTGATAATTTAGACACCATTCCTTCTGCATTTGAGTAAATAAACTTAATCATCCTGTTTACACTCTTGTCATAGCTTAAGTCTACTACCTTCCTCCATTTTATTCTCTGTTGGTTATGTACCACTTTCTTACCTGCAATCCAGTTACTTTGTAAAAAAATGTACACTGCTCTTCCTCTGATCTTCCCTCATTCTTTGTTTTTGCCTCCCCCCTCTTCCCTTTTAGTATTCCCAGTTCCTCTTTAGTTAGGCATTTTTTTAATGATACTTTTTTAGATTCCTCTTTTTTCCATGAGTTTGCTTGCATTTTTTAGTATATCCTCCACAGTGTTCACACTCTGGAAGGTTACTTTGAGGGACTTTGACTTATTTCCCTCATATTTCTCTAGCCTTGTGTGTTCCTCTGTGTCTTTATTACAGATTCCCTCTGATACTTCCTTCAGTATGCTCATTATATTTGCCATCTCCTTTTTGTCTCTTGAAATTTTATTATTTACTGTATTTCTTCCTCCTCTATACCAGTGATTACTATAGATTTATTGATATCTGCTGAATCTTTGACCAATTTGGGGTTGTTTAGGTTTAATTTTTTTCACTTCCTTTCTAATGTTTTTTCTTCAACTCTTGTTTCTAAGTCTTTCTTTACTTTCGCCATTTAAGCATACGTAGTTCCTGCATCATCTTTGTAACTTTGCTTCACTTCATTCACCTGGGCTATCTTCTCTTCAGTATCACTGCTTTGGTCCATCAGACTGCTTGCTTGCCTAATTTTCTTTGTATCATTTCTGAACTCCTCCATAATATTCTCATGGTTGACAACTGTGCTTGCCATTTCACTAATCTTCCTCTGAGTGAACTCACCTCAACTGAGAGCTCATCTATTGTTGTGTCTTTCTTGTTTAATTTCTTTACTGATTTTTCATTTTCCTCCTTCTGCATGTGCAATTGCTTCTTAATTTCATCCATTTCACTCTGAAATGCCTTCTCCAGTTTGTACACCGTCTCTACTAGTTTGTTATATGTTTCCATATCAACCAGTTCTAGGTAGATATCAGCGTCCAATTTTCTACCTTTATCCCTTTTGTTAACTCCTTCCATATTCACTTTACTAAGGATGGTGGTCATCTTGTGGTATTACTGAAAAAAAAAATCTACTTACTAGTATGCGTCTCCTTAGTACTCGCCTGAGGTAGATGAAACAGTTTGAAGCTTGATCAGCACATTCCTGCACTAATTGGCTGTATTCTGTTCTTTGGACAACGCTTTTGCTTAAACTTGCTCCACCATATTCGAACACCATTTAGTTTAACCTAGTACAAAGCTTGACTCATATAAAGATACTATTTAGGTCTGGCCAGTTGTGGCCAAGGGTGGCCAGCGTGGAGCAAGGAGACAGACATGGTGACTCTGACGCTGTCTGTGTGTGTGTGTGTGTGTGTGTGTGTGTGTGTTTGTGTGTGTGTGAATTATATCTTACTGTGATTTTTGTTGCAGGGGATTGGATGCTGCTGAACGACGTAAGCAGATGATTCAGGAATCAAAATTCTTAGGAGGTGACATGGAGCACACACATTTGGTGAAAGGATTGGACTACGCTCTACTGCAGAAGGTGCGATCAGAAATCCAACTGAAAGAGTCAGAATTGCTACTAGATAGTAGTGATATCCCCTCAGGTGATGCACCAAAAGAGAAGAAGATTCCACAACATGCTCCACAAGTTGTCCAGGAAGAGGATGAATTGGTCTTTAAGTAAGTATCTTCTCAAGTTTTGTAGTATTCTGCTTTAGGTAGCTACTTGTAAGAAGGAAATGTGCTGCCTGTTGAGTTTTTTTTTTTTTTTTTTTTTTTTTCCAGTTCTGCCCAGCACATTAATAGTCATGTAAGAACGTGTTAATGTTCTGTAATAGTATTTGACAGTCATTGTCGAAGCACTGACATGGTTTTCAGTTGTGTAGGATATCCTCTGTGTTTGAGAAGTTGTTGTTACAAAACTCTGTTCTGTCTGACCCGGCAGACCTATTGGCTGTAGGGAAGCAGCTACCCCTGTGAGGTTGTCCCATAGGTTCCATAGAACATTCATGTTGTGTCTGTGTCTTAGTGTGGCATGTATTGTATGGTGCCTCCTTATATGGCTTGTATTGTGTGTATTGTGTGGGTCAGTTCTACAGGTGGGACACGTGGTATGTGTGGTTTCACCCCAACCCAAATCTAAGCTGGTAACTGACAAGACCTGGATGGTGTCCTAAAGTCGGTTATAGGGAGTCTGATGCACTGATTTTGTCTGCTGAGGACAGGCATAATTGGTAACACTGCGCGATGCTTTCAGGCGCTGATTGGTCAATCCCCGTCGTGTTTGAACATGCGCCAAATTGACTATGTATTCCTGCCAGAACCCTCATTTATTTGTAAGATACCAGATAATACAGATACATATTAATACATATTGAGAGGTAGGATGGGACTGGAGTGTATTGGTGTTGTGATGAGGAGAGGTAGATTGAGATTGTTTGGACATGTGGAGAGGATGGGGGATGATAATTGGGTGAGGAAGGTGAGAAGTGTTAATATTGGGGGTGGGGTTATGAGGGGTAGACCGAGAATGACATGGGACGAGGTCATTAAGTGTGACCTCAGGGTTAAGGGACTGAACAGGGAGCTGCAATGGATCGTGCAGTGTGGAGAGCCGCCATTAGTTGACCAAGGCCGGCACATGCAAGCATGTTGGAGCCTTTAAAAACGAAAACGAAAATGATATCTTTAATGATAAAAATGTGCCTTTTAAATTATTAGGAATATACCTGAATGATATTGATAACAAAACTAAGTAAAGTCACAGCTTAATGCATACAGACAACAGTCAGCAACTGTGGCGGGAATTCAGATGTTCGGAGCAAGGTGGTTCCGAGGTCCTGTAAAGGCTCAAAAGTTTTTCCCACCATTACTACATAGTGACACAGTCTACAGTCTACACCATGCCCTTCATTACCTCATCTGTTGTAAGATTTCTTGGTATCTTTAGTCCTAACTTATTCATAGTGTGTGATGTTACTGCATACACTTCATAATTTAAAAAGTGTTCTCAAGCAATTTCCGTCTGTACTCTTCTGTCATGTTAATATTAATCCTGGGTTGTAGTTCCATTATTTGTTGGTAGTAAGTAGCAATAAGGAAGAGTGATTATATGAATTAGTATATTTAGTTAATAGCAGTACTAGTGTAGAGGTAACAGCGAGCGAGACAGTAGGCTATGTTAATGCGAATGGAATAGTGCCAGAATATGGCCTGTAGGCTAATTGCAAATGCCTACTCAACTCTTGGTGGCCTTGGCTGCTAGGATAACAGAAAAGAGAAAAAAATATCTGTAGGTTTACTTAGTTGTGTTATATACAGACATTACGCAAACATCCTTTGCAGTTTATGAAGCTATTGTAAAAATCTTCATGTCAAAAGACTTCATTGCTCAGAATCCTTTGTAAAATAGTGAGTGTCATAAACATTGCATAACTGATGACCTTTATTATAATAGAAAGCAGCACAACAGACTCGAGTCAACCAGTGCATTGGTTTCTTACTCATCATCATCATCATCATCATCATCATCCAGACCTCCTTTCCCATCCTAGGGCAGGGTGAGGAGTAACAGTGACCAGACAACCCAAATTTGCCCAATCCAGTGGGCCACGCTTCCATTCACTGATCATTCAAGCCCCTGGAATCTTACTACTTGTTAGAAGTATGAAATTATTTATATATAGCATAATCTTCACAATTAACGGGTTCATTTGTAGATTTTTCTTTTATAGTTAATAGATATGTACCGATGTATTGGCATTGGTGGTATCGGCCCATTTTTAGAGCATCGGTATCGGAATTGGTAATGTATCAGCTGATTTTCTGTTGATAATACCGATACTTAATTAAAAGGAATTCAGTGCATGGCATATCACTCACTGCAAGTTATTTTGTTAAATAGAACTTGGATGTTTTGTAGGGATGAAAAATAAGTTATTGGTAATATCCAATTACAGTAATACCTCGATATACGATACCCCTAGATGTGATATCTGGCTTAACGATGGGGGTAGAAATTACGCCATACCCCTCCTAATGATGGCCAAACCCCAGTTTAACGATGGGTTTTGATTTTTCTTACTGATTTTGGTGATATTTTTTACTAAGATTGTGTGTTTAGGTTGATTTATAAAATGCTTTTAGACTTCATTTAATGTGTTTTAGCCACACGTTGTGTGAACATTGTCATTTTGGGGTACAGTTTACTAAGCTTGATTTTTTCCAGACTTACATTTAATGATATTCATATTGTATTTGTGGTTTAGGTGAGTTATTTACAGATGTTAGGCTTAGTTTAGCTTCCTTGACAGTTGTTAGGCTATTTTGATTGCCTTTAAACTTGTTTTTGGGCTCCTCTGGGTGGGTTTTGGACTTGGTTTGGAGGGAAACCCAAGGCTAGTAAACAGTTCACATTGAAATACATGTTTAAAGTACCCCGATATACGATACCCCGCCTAACGATGGGGTTTTACCTAACCAATTAGATCGTTAAACCGGGGTATGCCTGTATTTAGTATCATGTTGAGTACATGGTGCATAGTAATACAGTAAATTCTTTGGTAATGAGCCACATCTGCCACCATGGACATGTACGAGACAGGTTGGTAGCCTCGCATCAGTGGCTGAGGGCCCAGCCACAGCCCTTAGACAGCAGGCACCACCCTCCCTCACTGGCATCGGTATCGGTATCAGTAGTAGTATCGGTATTGGTCCAATTTTGTGGGATTGGTATCAGTATTGGTATCGGTCAAAATTTTGGTATCGGTACATCTCTAATAGTTAATATATTCCTGCTTAGGATGTGTTGCCTGAAGTAAAGATTTGTCGGCAGGTATGTATTGAACAACATTCAAGGAACCAACATGACACTACTACCACTACTACTATTACCACCACCACCACCACCACCACCACAACAGCAACAACAATAACAACAACAACAACAACAACAACAACAACTACTACTACTACTACTACTACTACTACTACTGCTACTACTACTACTACTACTACTACTACTATTACTACTACTACTACTACTACTATTACTTCTACTACTACTATCACCACCACCATCACCACCACCACCTTCACTGCAAGTACAGAGCAACACACAGGCGTTGGCAAAAAATTCCAACAGTCCCCACACAAATGTGGAAGTCAAAGTCAAAATATAATAATAAACATTCACCGAGTTTTTTTTTTACGCGGAAGGGTGCATGTGAAACACAACTGCAAGTGACACTGGAAACAGCAAAAGCAACTAGAGTCACTATCCAGAGGATTAAAGCAGAGGTATAATGTGTTCACCACCTAAACATGTATGACCATCACCCATCGTAGGAAATCTGGACAATTTTGACCCAAAGGTGCATCAGATGAGAGGTGCTTGCATTTTATGAACGTGCTGAACTGCCAACAGTTTCGGCTTTATCAAAGAATGTCCACGAGCTTCTTATCATGAACTTCACTGTTTAGAATAATAAAGACAAATGGGATTTAAATATAAGAAGATGCATAGTGGGAGGAAAATTTTTGATGGGAAGGAAGGACATTGTGGTGGCCAGAAAAGAATACCTTCGAGAAATAAACAACAACAGAGCAAGTTCCCATCCCTGTCCAATGGTCTTTTTGGATGAAACATGGATCAACCAAAATATTTGTGTAGAGCGTCGTTGGACTGATCCGGACGGAACAGCTGGCCCTAAACTTAAGGTGGGGAGAGGTGCCAGATTCATCATAGTTCATGCCGGTGGTCACCAAGGCTTCATACCTGGAGCTCTATTGATGTTCCAGTCCAAGAATGGGTCAAAGGGGGACTACCATGGTGCAGTGGACCATGAACGGTTCAAGATCTGGTTCCAAGAACAATTACTTCCTAATGTCAATGAAGGATCTCTAATAGTTTTTGACAGTGCATCATACTACTCAGAAATTACCTGTAAAGTGCCAGCAACCAGCAGCAGAAAAAATGAAATACTATAGTGGTTAGCTCCAAACAACATCTCCCATGGTCCCTTTGCTACTCAGTTACTATTACTGATACTTCAGATCTGTAAAAAACACACGTCAAAGCAAGAGAACAAAATTGATCAGATGGCAGTTCATCATGGACATAGAGTACTCCGGCAACCTCCCTACCACTGCATGCTGAAGCCCTTTGAACTAATTTGGGCGCAGGTGAAAAAAGAAGTGAAACAGAAAAATTGTAATGGTAACCAGTGCATGAAGAGAGTTGGGGAAATAGCCTACAAGGGATTAAAAAATGTAGCATCTGAACATTGGCGGAAGTGCTGTGGACCACACACTAAAAACTGAGAATGAATTTTGGGACAAGGACATAGCACAAGAACATTATGTTGAAAAATTTGTAATTAATGTGGCATCTGATTAAAGTAGTGTGGACGATCTCAATGAAAAGGAAAGGGATATGGAGACCTAAATATACAACCTTACCCTAGATATGCTTAGCTTAGCTTCTAATAATTATGATTTGTTTGAACACACACACACACACACACACACACACACACACACACACACACACACACAATGTTATTAAATATAATAATGAATAATGTGATGATGCAATGGGTCAAAGAAGAGACACAGTTTCGAGGTGAGGACACACCAGCAAGGTTAGATTTACTGTTTACCAAAGAACCTCATGTAATAGAATCATTGAAATATCTCTGTCCTTTAGGAAAAAGTGATCATGTGGTCATTGAGTTCCAGATGTTAATAGGGAACGTTGAGCCAAGAGACGAGCTTCATAGACAGGGAAGATACAACTTTGGGAAAGCATATTATACAGGATTGAGAAACTTTTTTGAAAATGCGGATTGGAGAAAATTCAGAGAAACGAGAGAGATACAGAGGAAGTGGGATATCTTTCTAGATCTCTATAATTTGGGAGTGGAAAAATTTGTACCAAGAGTAAGAGGGTAAGAAAACAGGAGAAAGGAGTGGTTTCATAGAAGGTGTATGATAGCAAAAAAAGAGAGAGATAAGGCGTGGAACAATTGGAGAAAGAGAGGTAACAACAGAACAAAGGAAGAATATAAAAGAACAAGAAATGAATACACAAGAATACGTAGAGAAGAAGAAAGGAATTTTGAAAACGGTATAATAGACAAATGCAAGGATGAACCCAAACTGTTTTATAGATTTGTTAATGGCAAACTGAAACAAAAGGAAGGAATCACCAAACTGAAAGTAGAAGGAGAGGTCTATAAGGATGTGGCAATGCAAGCAGAAATAATGAACAAACGTTTCCAGTCAGTTTTCACTAAAGAAAAGGAGCTTGTGGAAGGGGAGGGAGTGATTAGAAATGTTCCGGTGATAAAAGATTTAGTAGTGGAAGTACAGGAAGTGTATAAATTACTGGAAACTCAAGATGTAAGGAAAGCCCCAGGACCTGATGGAATTTCTAATTGGGTACTGAAGGAATACAGAAAACAACTGGCTGATTAAATTCACAGTTTAATCGTATGCTCACTGGAAGAGGGGAAAGTGCCACAAGAATGGAAGAGGGCAAATGTGGTACCAATTTACAAGGGAGGAAACAGGGAAGAACCCCTGAATTATAGACCAGTGTCTCTAACCAGCATGGCCGCAAAATTGTGTGAGGGAATCCTGAAAGACAGATGGATAAAATATCTGGAAGAGATGAATATTTTGGCTGAATGTCAGTTTGGATTCAGAAGTGGAAGGTCATGTGTTTCTAACTTGTTGAGCTTTTACTCAAGAGCGATTGACGTGGTACAGGAGAGAGATGGTTGGGTAGATTGTGTGTACTTAGACTTAGAGAAGGCCTTTGACAAGGTACCTCATAAGAGACTAATGTGGAAACTAGAATATATAGGAGGACTGATGGGGAAACTTCTGGAATGGATGAGAGACTTTTTGAGAGACAGACAAATGAGGACAGTAATAAAGGATAGGATGTCTGGATGGAGGGAAGTAACAAGTGGAGTCCCTCAAGGCTCGGTGTTGGCGCCAGTAATGTTCCTGATTTACGTAAATGATATGGTAGATGGAATGAACAGTTATGTAAGTCTGTTTGCTGATGATGTAAAGATCTTGAGGAAGATAGAGGTTGAGGAGGATTGTAAAATACTGCAGGAGGATTTGGATAGGATACACGATTGGAGCCGGACGTGGGAAATGAAATTTAATGTGAAGAAATGTAAAATATTGGAAATGGGTAAAAGTACCAGGAGGCCATCACTGAATTATTTGTTGGGTAATGAATTAATCACAAAAAGGAAAGAAGAGAAAGATTTGGGAGTGCTGGTCCAAGATAGTTTGTCACCAGAAAAGCACATTAACAAGATAGTTGGAGAGACTTATAAACTCTTGACTAACATAAGAGTAGCATTTCATTATATGGATGAGGAGATGATGAAAAAATTGATAGTGGCCATGATCCGCCCCAGGTTAGAATATGCAGCGGTAGTGTGGTCCCCACACAAAAAGAAAGATATAAACAAGATTGAGAGAGTACAAAGAACAGCAACCAAGATGGTCCCCAGTCTGTCAGACCTGTCATACAGAGAGAGGCTGGAAAAACTGGATTTGCCTTCGTTAGAGGAAAGGAGAAAGAGGGGAGACATGATTGCAGTGTTCAGGACCATGGTGGGAGTAGATAAAATTGACAAAGAAGATCTGTTTTTATGGGATAAGAGACCAACAAGAGGACACGGAATGAAATTGAAAAAGTCAAGCTGCTTGAAGGATATCAAGAAATATAGCTTTCCTTACAGAAGTATAGACTTATGGAATAGCGTGGACAAAGAGATCATCCAGTCTAAAAGCTTAAACAAGTTTAAAGCTAAATTTGACTTATTGAGAAACAGCGCCGGAAACCCACGAGCATAGTACATTCCGTGTATATCACAATTAGGTATATTAGGTAAATACTTAAATATTTGGAACAACTTAGACAAAGAGGTGGTGCATGAGAAAAACATTCATGTGTGTAGAGGTAGACTTGATAAATGTGGATATGGAGACAGGACAACACGAGCATTGCTCAATTCCTGTATACTACAAATAGGTAAATACACACACACACACACACACACACACACACACACACACACACACCATCATCATCATCATCATATCATCATCATCATCATCATCATCATCATCATCATCATCATCATCATCATCCAATCCTACAGTGCCCCATGAGGAGCATAGGAGCCCAGGGCTAGGCAGTTGGTCCTGACATTTAAGATGAGAGTGACCAGCCTCACTCATCCCTGAATGGCATTACGTGAAAAGTCAACCCCAACCATCCCTTGGATATAAACCTTCACTGGCTCAATCCGATTGGAGTACAATAATTACCCACTAAACCACCAGGCGCCAAAATTTGGGTATATGGTTACCACCCAGTGTAGTAAATGGTTTACTGGTGTACAGGAAACCATTTGGCTTGTCACTTAGTGTAGAGTTACCCACAGGCAGAAGGAAGAGGAAAGAATGAAGGAAAGAAAGACGGAAGAGGGAGTGTAAAGTCACCCGTAGGCAGAAGGACAGAGAAAGAATGAAGGAAAGAAAGACAGAAGAGGATGGAAGGAAAGAAGGGTGGTGGAAAGGAAAGGGCAGATACCCGAGAGCAGCACTACATCAAGTGAGTGGATGGTGAGCGCCCCCAACTACCACAAACATACACACAAGGAAAAAATGATCACGTGGTGATAGAGTTCCAAATGATAGAAGGAACTGGGGAGAGAAGAGAGGAGCTGTACTGGCATGGAAGATACAACTTTGGGAAAGCAAACTTTACAGGATTGAGAAAATTTTTAGAAGAAGCAGATTGGCGAGAATTCAGGGAAACAAGAGAGATACAGAAGAAGTGGGATATTTTTCTAGACTTCTGTAATATGGTTGTAGAAAAGAATGTGCCAGAATTTTGTGAGAAAGAGAACTAGAGAAATAAATGGTTCAACGACAGGTGTATGACAGCAGAAATAGATAGGGTTAAGGCATGGAACAAATGGAGAAAGAGAGGGAATGATAGAACAAAGGAAGAATATAAAAGAACTAGAAGTGAATATACAAGAATATGCAGAGAGGAAAAAAGAAAATTAAAAAATGGTATAATTGACCAATGTAAAGAAGAACCTAAACTAAATTGCTTTACAGGTTTATTAATGGCAGATTGAAACAAAAGGAAGGAATTAATAAGATGAAAGTAGAAGAAAATGTCTATAAAGATGTGGTTATCAAAGTCAAAGTCAGTTTTTGTATCTATCTGTCTATCTATTGCCAGACGCCTGAATCCCGTAAGGGGTGACCACAAACAAATCGCCTCCATGTCGCTCTGTCCCCTGCCATTTCACTGCCCTGCTCCCAGCTCACACCCCCTCTCTCATATACCTCTCCACCCCATCCCTCCATCTCATCCTCGGCCTCCCCCTCCCTCTTCCCCCCTCCAATTCACTCACATACACTCTCTTCGTCAGTCTTTCACCCTCCATCCTCTCCACATGGCCAAACCACCTCAGTGTGTTTCTCATAACGCTTCCTATCACATCCACACCACAACGCTCCTTTATATCCTCATTCGTCAGCCTGTCTCTCCACGTGACTCCACAGGCTCCTCTTAAATAAGTTATCTCCACTGCTCTCACTCTTGACTTGTGTCCTTCCAACAATGTCCAAGCTTCACTTCTGTACATTAAAGTTGGTATCACAATACTGTCATGTAGTAACTTTTTCATTTCCATGCTCACTTCCCTGTTTCTTATCACTGCTTTCAAAGAACCAGCAACCTTTCTTCCCTGCTGCACCCTTTCAAGCACTTCACCCTCCAAACCTCCATCCTTACTCATCACACTACCCAAGTACTTAAACATACTCACATTTTCCAATTCCTCACCATCCAACCTCGCTGTACATTCACTAACTTCACCCCTCTCAAAGACCATCACTTTACTCTTCCCTACATTCACCTTTA